>NC_086015.1:173235000-173465000 GCF_028858775.2 Pan troglodytes
TTAAATACAGGGGAAAAAAACTTGAGTGTGGGAAGTACTTGTTTGATTGGGTCTTTTATAGTTATGAAAATAGATTTTGTATTATTGCCTTTACACATATATACGTTTGTATAAGTAGATTATTTGTATACCTTAATAAGTTATCTTATGACAGATTTATGGCCATGAGAGTAATGGTTCAATCTGTCATCAAAACTGATAGCCCTCTCTCACAGTGATTTATTTTTATTTTAGGTTCAGGGGTACATGTGCAGGTTTGTTATAAACTCATATCATGGTGGTTTTCTGCACAGATTATTTTGTCACCCAGGTACTAAGTCTAGTACCTAATAGTTATTTTTTCTGCTCCTCTCCCTCCTCCCACTCTCCACCCTCAAGTAGACCCCAGTGTCCGTTGTCCCCTTCTTTGTGTCCATCAGTTCTCATCATTTAGCTCCCACTTATAAGTGAAAACATGCGGTATTTGGTTTTCTGTTCCTGCGTTAGTTTGCTAAGGATGATGGCCTCCAACTCCATCCATGTTCCTGTGAAAGACATGATCTCTTGTTTTACGCTGCATAGTATTCCATGGTATATATGTACCACATTTTCTTCATCCAATCTGTCACTGACAGGTATTTGGGTTGATTCCATGTTTTTACTATTGTCACACTGATTTCTTTATCTTCAGACAAAATTATTTAATCATCAGTGATCTATTTTTAGGCAAATTTAATTTTTTCAGTTTTCAGACTCAAAACTCCATTTTTTTCCTTAAAGTTTGGGAAAAAGAAAGTATACTACTACTGTATTGGTAACTTGATATGTACCTTTTTAGCCTTTTTCTATGCATGTATTTCTTACATGACATGTTGCTGCATAATTTTGTAACCTGCATTTCACTTAACATACTGTGAAAATTTATCATGACATTATTTTTTTAACATGTACCAAATTCACAAGGCTTAAAATTTAACAAATGAAGGTAGAGTGAAAAGTATGAAAACTAAGTCTTCCTCCTATCCTGAGAAACATTTTTAATGGCTGCATATCATAAAGATGACCATATCCAGGGTGAGCATCCCTAATCCAAAATCTGAAATCTGAAATGCTCTAAAATCCAAAACTTTCTGAGCACTGACCTGATGCTCAAATGAAAGTGTGGGTTTTTGGATTAGGGATGCATTCAAGATCCAAAACGCTTCTGGTTCCAAGCATTTCTGATAAGGGATACTCAACCTGTGTTTCGTTTCTTTCTTGTTTTTTTCTTTTTTTGAGACAGGGTCTTGCTCTGTCACCCAGGCTGGAGTGCAGTGGCACAATCATGGCTCACTGCAGCCTTGACCTCCCAGGCTCAAGCGATCCTCTCACCTCAGCCTCTTGAGTGGCTGGAACCACAGGTGTGCATCACCATGCCCAGGTAATTTTTTTTTTTTTTTTTGGTAGAGGCAGCTCCCTATGTTGCTCAGGCTGGTCTCCAACTCCTGGGCTCAAGCCATCCTCCTGCCTTGGCCTCTCAAAATGCTGGGATTTCAGGCAAGAGCCACCACACCCAGCCAACCTGTGTTGTTTTGAACCAATCTCCAGTTGTTCACATTTGTGATTGACTGGGTTTGTTGTTCTTGTCATTTTTGGGGGGTTTTTTTTGTTTTTGTTTTTTGCTATTTATAAATACTGCGATTGAGTAGTATTGTAGAAATAAGTAAGTTTGGGTCAACTCTGATTTTTTTTAAGGATGTGTTTCTTGAATCTCCTACCTTTCCTTCCAGTCCTTTCCTGATTCTTCTTCTGACTTCTTTCATCATCTTTTTCCTGCTTCCAAAATGTATGTATCACTGAAGCCTCAACTCCTATTCCTTTGCCTTTACCTACCGCTTCCTAATGTTCTCATGTATCCATACTGAGTCCCTGTTCCTTCCCTGTATTCTCGTCTCTCCACATGCCATACCTGAAAGATCATATCCAGAAGATAAACACTTTTCTTTCTTTCCTTTACCTATGTTCTCATTATTTTTAGCTGAAACCACCTATTTTCAGAGCTTCAGGAAAAGATTTAATCTGAAGGATCCTGCAACTAAAAAGCTTTGAAAACTGTGTTAAGGGGCCCCATAAGCATCGCTTCTAAACTTCACTGACAAAAGGGACTGGGGTCATGCTGTCTGGAGTCAGAGTGAGGTGGGGTTAAAAGCTCTATGTGGTTGTTTTGCATATTGCTATCAAGCTTCTATTTTAGGCATGAGTTTTGGCCCTGGTAGATAAAACCATTTCTCTATCTAAAAGTTATTAAAACCTGTACTTATATATAGAAGTTAGTAATTTATATATAACATTTTGGTTTAAAAATCTCTGAGTTCTGGACCATCTGGGTCTCAAAAACATGACCAGAGTATACACATTAATTATGTTCTGTATTCTGTAAGTATTATGTGACATATAATTCTTATTCATATATTTATTTGGGGAAATGATTGAATTAGGCTTTTAAGAATAGTGGTGCTTGCTTTGTAAAGTTTCAAAATAGATAACATTAAGGTTTTCTTTTCACTTTTTTTGCAGGGACAGAAAATAAAGGAAGCAGTGTTTTATCATGTGTATTTCAGCAGGTCTTCTTGAAATTTAACTAAAAATATGACTGCTCTCTCTTCAGAGAACTGCTCTTTTCAGTACCAGTTACGTCAAACAAACCAGCCCCTAGATGTTAACTGTCTGCTATTCTTGATCATACTTGGGAAAATATTATTAAATATCCTTACACTAGGAATGAGAAGAAAAAACACCTGTCAAAATTTTATGGAATATTTTTGCATTTCACTAGCATTCGTTGATCTTTTACTTTTGGTAAACATTTCCATCATATTGTATTTCAGGGATTTTGTACTTTTAAGCATTAGGTTCACTAAATACCACATCTGCCTATTTACTCAAATTATTTCCTTTACTTATGGCTTTTTGCATTATCCAGTTTTCCTGACAGCTTGTATAGATTATTGCCTGAATTTCTCTAAAACAACAAAGCTTTCATTTAAGTGTCAAAAATTATTTTATTTCTTTACAGTAATTTTAATTTGGATTTCAGTCCTTGCTTATGTTTTGGGAGACCCAGCCATCTACCAAAGCCTGAAGGCACAGAATGCTTATTCTCGTCACTGTCCTTTCTATGTCAGCATTCAGAGTTACTGGCTGTCATTTTTCATGGTGATGATTTTATTTGTAGCTTTCATAACCTGTTGGGAAGAAGTTACTACTTTGGTACAGGCTATCAGGATAACTTCCTATATGAATGAAACTATCTTATATTTTCCTTTTTCATCCCACTCCAGTTATACTGTGAGATCTAAAAAAATATTCTTATCCAAGCTCATTGTCTGTTTTCTCAGTACCTGGTTACCATTTGTACTACTTCAGGTAATCATTGTTTTACTTAAAGTTCAGATTCCAGCATATATTGAGATGAATATTCCCTGGTTATACTTTGTCAATAGTTTTCTCATTGCTACAGTGTATTGGTTTAATTGTCACAAGCTTAATTTAAAAGACATTGGATTACCTTTAGATCCATTTGTCAACTGGAAGTGCTGCTTCATTCCACTTACAATTCCTAATCTTGAGCAAATTGAAAAGCCTATATCAATAATGATTTAATATTATTAATTAAAAGTTACAGCTGTCATAAGATCATAATTTTATGAACAGAAAGAACTCAGGACATATTGAAAAATAAACTGAACTAAAACTTTTGCCCCCTGACTGATAGCATTTCAGAATGTGTCTTTTGAAGGGCTATGATACCATTTATTAAATAGTGTTTTATTTTAAAAACAAAATAATTCCAAGAAGTTTTTATAGTTATTCAGGGACACTATATTACAAATATTACTTTGTTATTAACACAAAAAGTGATATGAGTTAACATTTGGCTATACTGATGTTTGTGTTACTCAAAAAAACTACTGGATGCAAACTGTTATGTAAATCTGAGATTTCACTGACAACTTTAAGATATCAACCTAAACATTTTTATTAAATGTTCAAATGAAAGCAAGAAAGTAAAAATTGTTCTTAAAATGATTTGGTATAAAGTTCAATGTAAGAGGAAGATTACCTCATTTTAAATGTAGCTAATTAATTTTAAAAAGTATATCTCTGTTCTTAATGCAAATATTCCTGGAAGAAGAGGGTTTTGGTTGCTCACCTTATGGAACTGGGAGTAGTGACTAGGTCCCTTTCGATGATTCAGCAGATTCGTTTTCATATTATAACTTGTATGTCGTCACATACTTGCATGTCACATATCATAATCACGTTAGCAATGTATCACACGTAAAAGTAGAATTTCTCATCCTCGGCACTCTTGACATTTGGGGTTGGTTAATTTTTTGTTCTGGGGCAGTTTAGCAGCATCCCTGCTCTCTGCCCACTGACTGATTGGTGGCACCTCCATGCCCAGTAGACACAATAAAAAATGTCTCCAGACATTGCCAAATCTCCCCCGGTGGATGGGCAGAGTTGCTTCACTGGAGTAAAACAATATGAGTGGCAGGATCATCTTACATTACTTTAGGAATTAAGCTACATAGATATTTTTTATCACCATTTAAAAATACTATATTGCATAAATCTAAACCTAGCTTTTCCTAAATTGGTGGCTTTTGATTTTTTTTGATATTTATAGTAAGATATATTTTTTAACATCATGACCCATAGACTTGTATGTACATGTTTATGTGTACATACAAGTAACATACTTACCCTTACATAACATGTATAACATGTACATACAAGTATAACAATACTTACCCTTACATATCATGCAAATATGTTTTTTAGTGTCATTTTTTAAATGCTGGTTTTTATCCACTAAATTGAGTTGATGATCCACAAATGGATTACTTTCCATTATTTGAAAAAATGTCCTAAAACAAGCGCTATGGAACACTAATAATGGTAAAAAGATTTAAGAAATGTGTCCTGTGTGCCAGGTACCGTCTTAAGTGTTTTACATGCAGCAACTGATTTAATCCTTATAGCAACTCTGACAGGAACTATTATCCCCTTCTTACAGATGAGGAAATTTAAACATTGAAAGTAAGAAACTCACTATGCTACAACTAGACATTGGGGAAGCTGGGATGCAAACCCAGAATTCTGGTCCACAGTTCTTGCTCTTTACCACTATATTACATTGCCTTTCATTGGTGCCACTGACTGTTCTCAAAAAGAAAAGAATGGTTTCAGAGTCAAATGTGAAGAATGTTGTTTCTTAATTAATTATTTTTCACTTGAAAATGTACAACGCCCATGAACACCTTAAGGCTTTATAGTGCTATAATGAAGAAGAAGAAACCCATTTACTTGAGCACACAAGTCTCTTTAATTAGCTAATTAATTAATTAACCATCTATAAAGACAAGTTGGGAAATGCTCCTGGACAGTCAGTCAGGAATTCTTTCTTTGAGTAGCAGGTAATACAAACTCAACCTGAGCCATTCTAAGAACAAGCTGGATATTGGAAAGAACTTAGTAAACTACTAGGAGAATCTCTCTGAGTTGTCGGTTTCCATTTTGTGTCCACAAAGTGGGTGTTCTGGCTGCCAGCAGCTCAGGGCTTTCATAATTACACTTAAAGCATCCCTAACTAACTTCAAATATACAGTCCCGGGGAATACTGTTCAACCTGACTTCAATCATATGTCCACCTCTCTATGATCAGATCTGTTAACAGAAGACATGGCAGGGAAGAGAAATAACCAATATAATGGGTGGTACAATGTTAAAATATATATATACTTGAGAAAATAATAGGAATAAAAATCACATTCTATAAAAACCAAATGCATACAGACAGCCAACTATATCGAAAGTTTAGGACAAATAATCCTATGTTCAAGACAACATCAGGGTGTGTTTAAACAGTGTAGAACTCTTAAACCCGGCCCCCTCTTTCCATTACTTTTTCCTCTAAATATATTGCCTTCTAGTTGTTGGCCAAATATGGGACTGAAATATGTTTAAATATATTGAATTAATCAATCAGTAAAGACTTACTTACACTCTTTGCAGATTTTAAATCAGGAGATTTTAAAACCATTTCAAACCTCACTAAGCTTTTTGTTTTGTTTACACAGAGGATTCCCCATGTCTCATAAGCTTAAAGAAAAAAAATAATTATTCAATAGACCAGCCAAATGGAAGAGGCTTTTATTTGTAAAGAAATGAACTTCCAACTGATCTACAATATATTATTGTAATATAAACAATATAAATAAATGATCCTGTAGGCCCACTAATCTTCCATCCAGACCCACATGAAGCAATGTTACAACAATATTCTATATGAAAATGTGCAGATAACAAAGGTGCAATTACAAGCAAGTTAAGCAGCAGAGTATAAGGTGCTTTAAT
This sequence comes from Pan troglodytes, assembly GCF_028858775.2. NCBI lineage: Eukaryota > Metazoa > Chordata > Mammalia > Primates > Hominidae > Pan > Pan troglodytes. Next base: position 173,241,382 of record NC_086015.1, read on the forward strand.
TTAATAGTTAATGTTGCCATCAACAAACATTTAAATGCTCAATTTACTTCACTGAATACAGACACAACAAATATGAAAATCTAAATTCATACACATGCTACTTAATATGAAAGTGCTTTCTCTTTTTTAAAAAAATACACCAAATGGACACTTTTTACATAGATCAAATGTGCTCTTACAATGCAAAATTAACCTTCATTTTCAGGTTATACATTTTAAAACTGTAGCTATCAACACCAATCTAGGAACTCTAATGCTAAGAGTGCTAAAAACTATTTCATTTCTTGTAAGGAGGACTCTAATACAATATCCAATGTAAAGAATACATCTATATATAATCTTAACATGTTTTCTGTAAAGATAAAAAAAGTTTTCTTTCCCCTTGGTGATCTTTGTTCATCCTGGTTGGATCATCTTTTGAGTCAAGTTTTAATAATATGAAAGTCCTATTTTAGAACAATGGGAGGAACCAAAAGGGGAATTTAAAAATTGATTAACGTGTGCTTGAAGCATCCAAAAAACACCAGTTTATCACAACAATTGGTCTTTGTTAAAATTAACAAAATTTTAATAAGCAAGAAGACAAAAAGTACTAATTTAAAAGGCTTGAAATGCCTGCCACCATTGTCAGTATCCATCCATCCAACCCTCATTTACTACAAGCACAATACTACTTTGAGGATAGTTTTTGGAACTTATTTTGACTTTTTTCCCTATAGGAAAAACAAAGACCAACCTTTTGAAGGAGAGGACTGGGAATCTAGTTTAAATGTCTACATCCAAAATTATATCATCTTTGCACATTCAGTTGACTTTTTAAAATTTAAGAATACATATACAAAAAGTACTTATGGAATACATATTTTAACAGCATAACATATTTGAAAAATTAGTTACACTTTAAAAATTAAAACACTTGAAAAGTATTTTTTAAACCAGTACCACGGAATAACTTTTTGAAACCCAGATTATCTGGCTACTTAGATGATAGTCTTCCTGTTTTCAATTAGTTTGAAAGATTCTAATATAGATTCTAACCCAACAGTTTATTTGGATATTTTCCTGCTTTAAAAAGCTGCAACAGGCTAGGCGCAGTGGCTCATGCCTATAATCCCGGCACTTTGGAAGGCTGAGGTGGGCGGATCACTTGAGGTCAGGAGTTCGAGTCCGGCCTGGCCAACATGGTGAAACCCCGTCTCTACTAAAAATACAAAAAACTGGCCAGGCGTAGTGGTGCATGCCATTAATCCCAGCTACTTGGGAGGCCAAGGTGGGAGAATCTCTTGAACCTGGGAGGCGGAGGTTGCATTGAGCCAAGATCACACCACTGCACTCAAGCCTGGGTGACTGAGACTCTGTCTCAAAACAAACAAAACAAAAAAGCTGAAACAATGATAAACTATTTTTAATAGATATTTTCATTCTATATCTTTATGGAGAATGTCAGTATCAACTGATGTTAACACGTAAAGCTGTGTCAACAGGAATTACAATGTGATTCACAGCATCCCAGAGTGACAAGGAAGGGACCTTAACCCAGTAAATGATTCTCCCATTCAATGTTTACCCCCTAGATACTTACCAATTCAAGCATGGAACTGTTTCATGTTTACCCGTTCTGCATTTAAAGGATGCCCTTTTACTATATATGTGCTTTCTAGAATATTACTGATTCTTACATATCTTTAAAAGGTGGGTATTTGTAATAGCTTAAAGTACAGTAACATTTATTTTGTGTAATCTTTCTTAATTTAAAAACAAAAAATAAATGAACAAGTCAGTTCCAATGATCTCCTTTGAGATTTTTTCAGTTTTAGAAAGTTGCTACACTGTCGGACGGGTGTGGTGGCTCATGCCTGTAATCCCAGCACTTAGGGAGGCCAAGGCAGGTGGATCACTTGAGGTCAAGAGTTCGAGACCAGCCTGGCCAACATGGTGAAGCCCCGTCTCTACTAAAAATACAAAAATTAGCCAGGTGTGGCGGCGGGCACCTGTAATTCCAGCTACTTGGAAGGCTGAGGCAAGACAATCGCTTGAACCCGGGAGGTGGAGGTTGCAGTGAGCTGAGATCGTACCACTGCACATCAGCCTGGGTGACAGAGCGAACCCATCTCAAAAAAAAAAAAAAAAAAAAAAAAAAAAGAAAGTTGCTCACTGTCAATACTGGGTAAAAAGCTCTTATATCAACACCAGCTTTTTTTTTTTGTTCTGCCACAATGCCTTGTATAGCAACAACTCTGGAATAGATTCAAGTGTCAAAATAATGTTGTGAAATACGGGCTGTCTCAACCTGTAAGTCCTTAATGTTAAGTCTCCTAAATTTTGTAACTTTATCAGGTATGGGGCCAACTGATGTTTACTATGTGAAATGTGTTATAAAAATTATGATATGAATCACTCAGACCCCTTAGATGTCATCTAGCCTAACCCTTTACCCAATGTATACAAATATTCCCTCCCAGTTCCAAGTTTATTAAGATTCCCTCTCAGTATATTAAGTAGTAATGATTATGTTCATATTTATTTAAGCCACAATGAATTTTGGGGGGAAGATTTTACTTACTACTAGTTCCTCATGTCATGTTCACCAAACACTGCACATATAAGTGTTCAAATAGTTTGCTAAATGAATATAAGTACATGAATGACAATATTCATATGTGTTCATATATTCAGTGGTTAACCAATAAGGAGCATTTAGGAAAATGTCATCATTTGCTTGTTATGTATGAATTTTCTATTTTAATCCTTAGGAGAACAAAGACTGTAGGTGACCCAAGAAATGGATGCTTATTAAGTATAAAATGAACCCTTAAAAAAGGAAAGAGAATAAAGTAGGAACAACCCCATTACACAGCCTAGAATCATAGTTTTAGAGCTGGGAGGTACCTTAAAGATGAATTAAACCAAAATCAACTTTTGAGTAGTACAGGCACCATACTGCATATCTGGAAGCTGTTAAAACAGCTGAGTAATTGCCCAACATGTCACACACAGCTAACCCACTGAAATAAAACCCCAGTCTCCAGACCAGTGTGTTAATCCTCACTCATCATCATCTTAATTCATCTATTATTTACTACTGAAATAGATTATTTACTGATTATTTAATACTACCCAAAACAAAAAATACTTTTAAGAGAAGCATTCTAAATAAAGATTTAAACACTAGACACTTCTGGTTTACTTGAGGCAAGACTAAAAAATTCTTTCTAAAACAGGTTGATGTTTAACTTCACTAATGACTAGACACCCCACCACTCTCTCATAAACACCAACTTTTTCACCACCGTCACTTAAAGCTCCACAAAGCTTGGATTTAACACTGATAATATTCCATGAAATATAACTTTTAGGCCAATAAATGATGGTGACTATCAATCCTTAAGATGATTACTGGAGTAAATTTAAACAGGTGCTCTAAAAGAACTTACTACCTTACTCTTATATTTAATTAACACCTTGCCATGTTAGTATAACAGTGTTTTCAAATTATATTGTTTTCAAAACTGAAATTCATTCATTACTCTGCTTTCTTTAAACAACACATTTTGTTTTCTTTCTATGGATTCATACTGAACACCACCAGTATCACTGAGAGGACTAGTACTTGTAAAAAGCAGTAGAAACAAAAATATTTTTCAAAAGTATAAAGCTAGCTAGAACCTCATTATGTTGTACCTCTTCTCTAACATTTCCGATTAAAATTGTCATCTTTAAGTAAAATTAAATGTCAACAAACTATAAAAGGGAAAAAATAAAACATCTGGAAAACACTTCCCAAATGTTCCCATAAACATGACACTTGGAAGGGGTGTGTGCATGTGTCTGAGTAGAAAAGCTGATCTTCAGAGCTGAAAAGGAGGGCAGAGATTCTCCCTTAATGTATGTTTTCTAAATTGAAAGTTTAGAAAAAGCCATATTCTCTGGAATGTGATGGTAATAATTATATTTGTATTATTTGTATTAATGCTTTACAACTTTCAAAAAAAAGCTTTCTCATAGTACAATTTTAAAACGGATTAGGTTCTAAAAACTAATATGTAAAACTTTGAAAATTCTTAAAAATTTAGGAAATTCTTTTTCCAAAGAAGGTAATCTAATTTTAAATTTATTTGAAGAAAGCTTATATAACTACTGTGAACAAAACTATATAATGATACATTTTATGAACTTCTAACAAAAGAGGACCTATCTTCCCAAATAATTTTTTGCAAAAGAGGACCTATCTTCCCAAATAATTTTTTGTTTTGTTTTTTTGAGACGGAGTCTCGCTCTGTCACCCAGGCTGGAGTGCAGGGGTGTGATCTTGGCTCACTGCAACCTCCACCACCTGGGTTCAAGCAATTTTCCTGTCTCAGCCTCCCAAGTAGCTGGGATTACAGGTGCACGCCACCACACCCAGCTAATTTTTGTGTTTTTAGTAGAGATGGGGTTTCACCATATTGGTCAGGCTGGTCTCGAACTCCTGACCTCAGGTGATCTACCCACCTCAGCCTCCCAAAGTGCTGGGATTACAGGTGTGAGCCACCATGCCCAGCCCCAAATAATTTCTTTTAAGATATACAGCTTAACAAGTTGAAATTTTAGTAAGATTGCATATTTACTTTTCCTAATACTGTATTTGTGCTTATCTAAAGTGGATCACAATCTTTGAGATGAAATTAAATGCTCCAAGCAGATTTGTAAAATACCAATATTGATGAATGTGGGTAAACAGTTCATTTCATGATCCACACTGCTGTGAACCAAAGAAGCAGAGGTAGGCTTGTGTTTACTGAAATCCAGACTAGGAAAGAGAAACCTATAGCTCTTCTTTTCCCAATTCTTAGACTGAGACACAACCTAGCAAATAAAATACTATCTTAAAATGCCTCTCTTTATAACAATCTACAGAGGTGATTCAACTGTGGTATCTGAAAATGGAAACTCTCTGTAATTCTGGCAACTCAATTACAACAACCTTTGAATTTTTGACAAATATTCTCCAACTGTAATAAAAGGTTCTCACTTTTTCAGAAATCAAAAATCACTAACTTCTATATCACTGGAACTATTAATATCCATGCTCCCAAGCATGGAGACAGTGGGTATAGAGAGTGAAAGAATGAGTCTGATTACAGGTAAATCTTGACATATAAAAACTATAACCTATTTACTGCTATAACTGGCATCTAACAAAATGTATTATTTTGAACTATGGATGAAAGCCATATCTATCCTAAATATCTTCTATCCTCTTGGGTCTAGAATGCTTTGTTCCTCCTACTTGTCTCCTCCTCTACTTCCCTATCCTTCCCCCTAGAAAACCTTCCTTAGGGCCCAGCTAGTTACATATGTAGTACACAAGATAGAGATTGAGCAATCATTTTGCATAGATGCGCCAGTTTCCACTGCCCAAAGGTTGCTCTGGAACATGACTGTCAGGTATCAGAAAGTCCTGCCCCAGCTGCCTCCCTTCCTAAAGTTAGCCCCCATATGAAATCCTCTCTAAGGATTTTGAGACAAAGATCTCTCCAAGAAAGAAGTTTTCATGCAGTTTTCTTGGAGCTAGAGGCCTTAGAGAGGTAGTGAGATGAGGCCCTTTCATGCCATTAGCTAATGCTCAATGCCAGTAGGCTGCATGTGTTCCTGCAATCCACCAAGGTGAAAACCACAAACTATAACCAGGCTGTTCTGGTTGAAAATACATCTTTAAAACATTTTAACAGTGTGTCCAGTCAGTTTCATCCACTGGATATGGCTGTCAGGTCAGCATCACTCACATACATCTATAATAGTGTATTCTTTCAAAAATTGTTTATACACACTTAATATAGGCATATAGCCTAAGACTATATTGCCTCCCTACCATACTTGTGCCATTGTGGTACCAAAAGCCGGAAGATGTACATAATGTACTTTAAGACATTTAACTGAACAAGTCAGTGGGAGACAGGGCACTATAACACATTTCAATTCAATCTAAGACTTGTATTTGTGAATAGATGTCTCATTATAATTTTATACTTGATACATGAAGATAAGCTACATCAAAAATTATTCAAAGGCATGATCACAATAATACTTGTTTCATAGTTCTAAGTATTTTGATACACCAGGAAACAAAAATCAACTGGGATCCCTAATGAAAGAAAATTATTTCTTCTAAGTAAAACATGAATTTCACTTCAAAAGTGCAGAAATGTGCTCAGTGTTGAAGTAGGCTAAGCTAACAAGGATGATGGCCTCCTCTGACTCTTCCCATGCTCAAGCTTTTGCATTACCATTTCTCTCCTCCCATTCCACCTTGTCTACTCCTGGGTGACTGCTCTTAAAACACACCTTTTAAAAAGTTCTGTTTAGAGCATTCAACAGCAAAGTAACAGGACCATCAGGGAAATAATATGCTACTTAAAAAGTGACAGGAGGATTTGGGACAACACTCTATCTCATACTATATTGACTACCCAAAGCTGCATAGCTGTGTCTTACACATGCCTACACAAGGCTTGATGAATATTAATGTCATATAAAAAATAATTTTTACAAATCAGCTCTCTTAGTTGTTTAACTTCCCTAGGAACACAAGGCTTAAAGCAAAATTTCAAACTTATGCTTTTTATCCCAATGGGACAAAGAGTGCAACACTGCAAGGAAGTCAGAAAATGCAAACTTAGGTAGCAAAAGTAGGAAGAACCTCCATGTTCCCTTTCTGTTTGTCATTATCTCTCCCCAGTCAAAATCCTAAAACTATTAGTAGTAGTATGAAAGGATATGAAAACAATGTACTCTCCCCACCTATATCATACTGAAACTCTGCTTTAAAGCTCAGGAGAGAGGTGGATGCTCAGTGTTGTCTATATATCCATTATATATAGCTGAAACTTTGAAATTAAGATGATTAACTCATCTTGGAAGAAACAGCTGCACCAATGTGATAGCAAACAAGCCATTTTTAAATAAAAACTCACTTGAAAAAAGCAAGTGCATATTTTGTGTATGTTTTGAGTGGGGACAACAGAGATCTGGACTAGATTTAAGATTATATGGTATTCTCCAATAGAAAACCCTCTTGTAAGCCCCTCCTGAATACTTAAGACAGCAGTAGGCACAGGGGCTTTCAATAAGTACAGAATGGCTGCTATTAGGAAAGAGAACGAATAAAAGGAGAGCCTACAACACAGTTCAAAATTGATACCTTAAAGGCCATAGGTAATACAGTTATAGGATGTAATCATTATTGCTGAAGCAGTCTATCCCCATATAATAAATTTTGTATTAACCGTGGATAATCTATGAAAAGTTTTAATTCCAGGCGAGATTTTCCGTTGCACCTCTCTCTCTCATACTGTGGGCCATCTCTTACTAATGCTTAGCCTGTATTTGTGTTCTGAAATTCCAAGAAGAGGGAAAAGTCAAGCATATGACAATTCTGTCATGATGATTAACTGCTAATAAATGAAAACTGATTATAGAGTACCTAGCTTTCCTTGATACTTTAATCCAATGATTAAAAATGTGATATAAAGAAATATGTAACATAGACTACAAGCTATCGTAGGTCTGGAACATGAGCCTTATATTACATATTCTAATCCTACATGTAACTATCAGTAAACATCTTTTTTTAAAACATTACTACACAAAGAATTCCACAAAGCATACATTCAAACAAGAGGCATCTAAAGATTAAAAAAATTACCCGCTGTATTTTTGTATAAAAATAATCAACATTCTCTAATGTACACAAAGCCAAAAGATAAATATAGTATCTGTGATGTCTTCAGTGACATCTTTAGTCTTCTACTAGCTCAACACAATCTTTTTGAAAAGAGCAGTGAAAATGACTGAAACTCACGGACTCTTTTTTTCCCCTCCTTACTCGACTTCTGCCAAATATCTGTGTATGTTCCTTCAATTACTAAAATATCTCAATCGTGGTAATATAAGAAAAGATGAAAACAAAACATTCATCATCTCAAATAAAATTTTTGATGTCCAGGACTATAAAGCTTTCAGGGCTTCCACAAACAATTTTGTTTTAGTGTCATAATTCTATAGAACACTGTTCAGTAAAAGGTTTTGCTTTACATTTTTTTCCTCAAACATGTACATACAAAATTATATCCGATGGTTCAAGAGAAATCATTTGGTAAGTGCTTTGCAGGAAGCATGCAAACGTTTGGTAAAGGAAGTAGGAATGTGCATTCTAGCTAGTCCCAGCATGTTCAACAATAGAAAAAAATCCAAAGAGCAACCACGTATCTGCTACAAACTATTTTCTTGCCAGAAAAGGCTTGTGCACTAGTTCATAGGTATAATCATATTATGTCTTCATCAGTGCAGAGGAGCACAGAGGTATGAAAGATAATCAGAATGAATTAGTACTTTCTGAGAGTTAAATTATTTGCATGTTTGTCCTTATTTTATAGGACAATTTGTAGATTTTTTTTCTTTCTCTAGTATGATTAAACTAGAAAAAATTATTCAGCAGAATATTAATATTATCTGAATAATACTTCCATCATATATGTTTAGTAAGCTTCATCCTTTAAAAGTATTCCTTTGGGTGAAAACAATATTTATCACTCCTTCTATATCAGAGTTTCTCAACCTTGGCAGTACCGATATTTTTGAACCAATAATTCTTTACAGTGGAGGGGTGCTGTCCTGTGCATTATAAGATATTTAGAAACATCTCTGGCTTCTACCTACTAGACACCAGTAGCAACCCTCCCCTGAACCCACCCCCAAGCTGTGACAACCAAAATGCCTCAACATTGCCAGATGTCCCCTGGTGATCAAAACTGACCTCCACTGAGAACCACTGCTCTAAATAAATGTACAAAAACTGAGAGGAAAACGTTCTCAGTCAAACCAAATTCTTGGTCAAGTTTGGAATAGAAACTAACTCTTCTCACTTCCAGATCAGTATTGTTCATACTAGAACACAATTCCTTTTTTATAGATAAAGCATATGTCTAAAAGACATGTTTTTTAAAAGGTACACTGATTTCATACGATTCTGTCACTGGACTACTAAATTATTCCATAATATACCTCTCATGACAACCTTTAGAAAACTAATAGGGTAGAAAAAATGTATAAGAAAATTGAATCAAAAGAGGAGAAATGTAAATCATTAAATTACTTTTAAAAGGATTCTTTATATTAATGATAAACATCACCTTTAAAAAAATTATCTAGTATAACACATTTCTTTGAAAAATATCATGGCCCTCTGTAACAAGTCTTTCAATGTTTCATGTAACCTGTAAAATTAATTTTACCAATGTTTATTAATTATGAAAATGCATGATGAATTATTATACCTGTAGAAGAAATGTCAGTATTTGATGCGGAGATCCCAATGTGCTTGGCTATCCACCACAATAAGTGTCATATTCTAGACCAAGTTAGGCCTTTACCTTACAAGTTTGTGTGAGAAGAGTAAAACTGCTGTTTTATCAAGGCTTCATGTTCCTGTTAAGATTCCTTCAGAGAGTTGATGCGTGCACAGATCTTCAGGGCTGGGCCTAGCTTGATATTCATTGCACTCATGAGATGGTCTTCTTTTAGCAAGAGAAGGGCCTGTCCATCAATCTCCTGTGCTCTGAATTCATCTGCGATATCCTGGCAGCCTGGAATTTGACCAGAGGACAGAAGTTAGAATTAAATATACAACAATTAGACATTACTCCTAACAGTCACAGTTATGCTCTCACTGGGTCTGAGAATCTGAAATACAGGCTGAGAAACAAATGAAATTTATTTATGGTAGTCTTGAGTTCACTCTTGAAGAATAGAGTATTTGCATTCTGAAAATAAGAATTCAAAATCCAGGTAAAGCAATTTGCTTGGAATTCTTGCTCTAAAATAATGTTATAGAAATAATTCATAAGAGGGAAGTCTAGATATAATACTTCCTTCACAAAAAGGACTATGGTGTTACCTTAAAGCATGCCACATAACAGGTTTGGGTTAACTAGTTATACCTCATGCACTTATCTCTGTATAATATATCCTTCACATATAGGTAAAGAGGAAACAAAAATATGTTTTGTCATTTAAATAACAATCTAGAAATATTTTCTCAAGTAAGTACCACTTTCATTATCATTTGTACCTTATCCTAATTTCTGACCTTCACTTGACAGGTACATTTAAAATATTTTTATTGTTCACTCGGGACATATCAAATCTCTCAAGACTGTATTACCAATCTATTGCAATGCTGCTGAAATGTATTACACTGCTTGACTTGACTATCACTGGGTTTGTCTCCACTTTTGTTAAGAAAGCAATTCTCATTGAAATTATGAGCTTGCTGGCGAATTTCCTGCCATATAACCAATATTTTAGCTCTCAGTCTAAACCAGGTGCTTTAGCAGGTAACAATGCTAGTATCTACCTGAAACTCAAATGTTTTTACTGTCTACCAAATTTTCACATCCAAATTACTCAATAAACTTACCCATTAAGGGTAAAGAAACCAATAGGAAAGGTAATCAATTAAGTAGCTGAGACGAGAGAATATAAAAATATGGAAGCTTTCTTGAGAGACAGTAAAATTTTAAGATGAATTTAAGAATACACATAAAAACTGACAGCTTAAGTTTTTCTATTTTATTCAAATCAGCATTCTAAGGGAAAACACAAAAAGATAATGAAAAATGAAAATAGTTACATTACACTTTTGGATGCCACAATTTTGCTAGTTCAATTATCCTTTCTACTTGCAAATATATCATCCTCTTGTTTATGTAAGATTATGATGTCTTACAACCCCAGCACAAAGCACAAAACATTATAGGTACTGAATACATAATATTTGTCAATAAGGTCTGAATTAGTGAATACACAATAAACAAAAATATAATCTCCTATAGAAGAGCTATCTGTAAGAGTAATACAAACATTTTTTCCTGTGTACAGTTGTGTCCATTTTTTCTCTTGCTTATTTCTTTTCTCATGTCCTCTGTTACTTGTATCTTTACTGTTTCCTATATAACAACTAGCTTTTCAATTTCTATTTTAATAATTTCTCAGACTTTGAAAAATTGACATTTCAATACCCTCTATGAAATTATTATGCTTTTGCACATTTATCTTATAAAAGAAACTATAGTTGAAATGGGATTACTCACCATAGAAAAGCCCCTTTTCTTTTCCCAGAGGTAGCTCTCAACAAAACTGGGCAGACAAAACTGACTAATCTTGCATCTAGTTGTGACTTCATCCTTCTTTTTATGAAAGAACTAATGTTCTTCTCTCTTCAGTCTTACTTACAAGAACACAGGAAAGAAAAGAAGAGAGAGAAAGATAGGGTGGGACTTACTTAGATTCAGAAAACAAGAGCAATGAGAAGTAATGAGAACTATAAGAGCTACATTTGGGAATAGAAACAAGGAGTTCTCCATGAGGAAAATATGTAGCACATTCCTGTTCCTCTGTATTGTGAGATTCCTCTTGTAGGTGAACAGTAAATGTATTAGCAAAATAATAAAGAACAAAAAGTGTTTTGGGAATTAGCATGATCAAATAGGAATGCATTTTAGATCACAACTTTCTTAAGCTAACCACAAAAAAAGTGTAGTTACATCAGTATAGAAATTTTAAAAAAAGTGACTTAGAAAAATTGGAAGCAAGTATGCTTCCAGAAACTCATTACAGAAAAATATATTTTAAAAACAATTTTAAGTGCTCAAGGTATACTGAGATAAAGTTCTGAGTTTCTGACATTAACATCTACTTTGGTAAAATGCCTGGATCCCGGGGATGTGTACAAAACATACACCAACTGACACAGCCAGTCAGCTGAGCTAGCTTCACCTCACCAGAAGCAAGTGTAGTGCAGCTCTCAGCACAGGCAAGGACCTCTGCACATGGGTCCCAACTGATCTTTCAAGTGTCTGGCATCACTTCTCCAACTAAACTCAAAATAAAACACTCTGCACAAAAATTGACCACAGTAAGGTTGGTGAAAAGGTATCACCTGCCACTCAATACTACAGAATAAACAAGTCCCAATACTGATATTACAAAAACCAGTAAATAGTCATGTTTTAAAAAATGATTCCTAGTTTATATGCCTACAGAAAAATCAAATCTACTGTGGATTCACCCTTCAATAGAGGACAAACTGATCTCTGCAAAAGGCAGTTCACCATAGCAAGGAAAGGTTAAAGAAGATAACCCGCAGTAAATTGAAAATAAGAATTATTCCTGTAGATAACTTTTTAATGCAGAGAAAATTAGAAGGCGGTAATTTTTCATTCTGTTAACAGCTCTGAGATTCTGGTCTACTGCATACAAGCTCTAACATAGTCTGAACAGGATGGTTAACAAGATGATATACAAAGAGAAGAGAAAACTGGAGGAGTAAATATAAATGCCCTGGTTAAAGAGGGAAGAAAGCCTATCTCAACTGGAAAGAAACAAAATACAAAAGAGATTACAAAATTTACAAGCTTGTTCATCCTATGAGAAAAGCTTGGGAGTAGACTACTCAGGGAAAACAAACAGCGCTTAATGAGAGCTAAAAGAAGCTCAAAACGAAATTTACAAAGTCCAGAGAAGCAGAAAGAAATGAACATTAAGGCATCTTCTGGTATGAGATTACCTTAAACTATAGGCACTATGCAGAGAAAACTGTGAGAAAGGTGATACAACTAATCACACAAATAAGCTTATTATTTGGCCTGTCAAAGCAGTTTGGAAACACTCCCATTTCATAAGTAAAGAAAAGAGTCATATTAACCAGACTCTAAAATAGTAGTAAGCAATTCTAAATTATATAATAGCTGTGTCCTTTTTATGATATATAATGTTTTCTAAATACCTGGCAACAAAATTAAGTGTCTAGATGAACTCCATAAGACAAGCATTTTAAGTTATGAGGAATATTAAGTTTTATGTTTTTTTAACTCAAATGAAGCAAGAATGAGGCAAAGGAATTTGCCTTTGTTCTGGTAAAGTAGCCACATGGCAAAGGATGCTGGGGAAAATTAGCCTAAATAAAAAAAGAAGTGAAAGAAGAATCAGCAGTATCCCTATTTGTTAATTATTTGGGCAACTACTTTCCTCAGGATATAAACCAACTCTCTTCTGCAAAGGAAAAGAAAAATTTCCCCCAGTGAAAAATCAGGCTCACAAACAGATCATGTGCCCTACCTGGAAGAGTGACACTACTTCTGAAGATGACAGAATCAAAGCCCAGCCCCAGGTATCCACACAGACTCCAAAGTTAATTCTCAAGATAGCTATACTGGTCTAAAAACTAAAATTGGTTTCATTAGATACTAAAACCACAACCAATGAAGACCCACTGTCTTCTAAATACACCCAGTTTAAAACACATTCTAAATCCACATGGTCAGCAATTAACTCACACCTAAGTTTTCGTGGGCACATGCACATGTTTAAAAATCTTCCCATGAAGTATCTCCACTTTAAACAATTCCATCTTTCTTTAAAAGTGGCCATATTTTTTTAAAACTTAGCATTTCTAAAACAAGCTATTGATAAACTAATTTAACAAAATCTCACAGAATTCTGTATATGAGGTAAAGTGGGTGACGGATTCTTTACAACTATCATTCCTAAATATATTTTCTTGTATAGCATGTTAGCTCTAAGTATGCTTCCAAGACTTTAGTTGCCATCAGAGAAAGACTAATTAGCAACAACAGCTGATTAATTAGCTTATTAAACTGTAAAAAGTTAGTAGACAAGTTCAAATAGGATGTATTCTTCTAGAAAGCTTGTATCAAGAGAAATGATATGATTCGCAATAAAACCAAAAGGAAATAAATTTTTTGTTTTAGTCTCCTCATTTTCCATATGCATAAGGTCAAAGTGAATGACAAGATTTACTGATATAAAAATATATATATATACATATATTTATAGTCTTAACATATATAACTAGTGTGGGTCTCATCATGAGCAAAGGTGCAGCTGTCTTCAGTAGCCAGCCCCTTGGAGAAGGTGGATATAAAAGATTATTGTTGTTTTAAGGAAAAAAGATAGAGACTTAAGGTGATGGAAAGAGTATCAAAATGAGAGAACAGGAAAACATAAATAAGAAAGTTACCCTCAATATTAGAATGAATATAATTGAATTTCAGCTCTCTATTTGAAAAATAAAATTTCAGAAAGGCTCTTGATGTTTATTTATTGAAAAGAATCAAAGAATGTACCTTCTTTTAAAAGGACTAGCTTGATTTTTTCAAAGAAACCAAATTTTTACATTTTAAAAGGTTTTGATTAGCTTTCAAAAATGTAAAAAAAAAGGTCTCTCTTACTTCATTTTTTAAAAGGTTAAATTAGGAAATAAGGAGGAATAGAATAGAAAAATAGAAGAGCAGAAAGGAAGAAGTGTCTGATTCAATCTCTCTACTGACCTCTCGAGAGAAATCAGACTGAAGAGAAGAAAGCACCTTTAATATCTTCACCGGCTGAGGTGTCACAGCAGAAGCAGGACTAGTCAGTTTTTATCGACTTGGGGGGTATGAGAAAATACCCAGTAGTGCTGAGGGAATAAGCAAGAGGAAACAGATCATATTTCAATAACAAATGTCATTTTATTTATACATATACACAGTACTTCTCTAGCCCTTTTGTGCAAAAGGTGTGGATGTATCTAACATTGCTGTGTGTGAATGCACAAGAAAAATATTAAGGCCAAAGTGATGAATTACATACCAGGCAAAGAATGGATGAAGGCCCAGACATCATCAACTGTCCATATAGATGGCTCTGTTTGTGCAACTGGTAGCAAGTCACTGTTCTCAGGCATTTTCCGAATTCTCACATCCCGAAGCTCACGTTCTCTTTCCCGCTCGCTCTGCCTGCGCAGACGAGTTGTCATAGCAGATGGCACAGAATCTTCATGAGAAGCCAAGTCTTCTTCTGCAGATGGATAAGTAATTGGAAGCTGGAAAATGTAGTACAAGCAAAATACAGCATTGCACTTTCCTTGCATTTCTGAAAAGGGTATTTTACATTGAAGCGAGGTTTATACAGACCTGCCTAAGGATATGTTCTCTCGCTGCCCCATCAGGGCCACTTGGACGACGGCCACGATGCCCAAGACTTTGATTATCAGGCTTACGATTCCAACGACTAAGTGCAAATTTTTTAGAACAGCTAACATTGTACCTAAGAAATTCAAGAAAGAAAAAATATTTAATGATATATGGGACAATCCATTTAGTATTTAATTGTGACTTTAAAGTGCAACTGTGAATCAGTAAGTACCATAATACATCATTAATGAATGTAAGACCTCATAAAGTAACTACACTGTTCAATGGATTTACTTATGCTAAAGGTCAAAAAACGGGCTCTGTGTATATCATAATATATCTCTCAATATAATACTGGACATCTATAACAAGGTATTGTATTTTTTCCTGATTACAGCATGACAGTGGGAAACTGCCTGCAAAATACAGAGGATAACCAATTTTCATAGCAGTAAAAAAAATGGAAGGTTCCGAAAGAAAAAGAAGTTATGTAGTATCTAAATGTTTATTCAATCTGATTTTTCTAAGTAATAACTTCCAAAGAGACATTAATTTTTAAAAGTTTAATATACTAGGGAGAGGATCTCAAGCAGCTAACAAAAGATTTTTCAAATATTATTAAAATCAAAGAATGAAAATGTAAAGTGGAGATTTTAAAGTTACACAAGGAATTCATTGCTCTCACTATTCAGAAAATTTAGAAGTATATAACTCTTTAATGAAAGATTTTCTTTTATCACAATAGACTGCCTAGTATTTTTGAACACAGACCTTTATAAGACATGATGACAGCTTAAAAGAATCCTATGTCTTTTAATGGATCCTAAAGCCTTGGAACCAGGACTGGCAAACTTTTTCTACAAAGGACTAGATGGTAAATATTTTAAGTTTCATGGGCCATATAAGTTTCTGTCACAACTACCCACCTCTGCCATTGTAGTGTGAAAGCAGCCATTGAAAATATTGAGCCAGGCACAGTGGCTCACACCTGTAATCCCAGCACTTTGGGAGGCCAAGGTGGGTGGATTACTTAAGCTCCAGAGTTCAAGACCAGTAAATGGCAAGACCAGCTCAAGGCCAACACGGTGAAAACCCGTCTCTACCCAAAATACAAAAACTAGCCAGGTGTGCTGGCACACACCTGTAGTCCCAGCTACTTAGAAGGCTAAGGTAGGGTGGATGGCTTGAGCCCAGGAGGCCAAGGTTGTAGTGAGCTGTGATAGCGCCACTGCACTCCAGCACAGGTGACAGAGCCAGACCCTGACTCAAAACAATAAAAATAAAAAAATAAAAAATAAATAGAAAATATTGAATAAGCATGGTTGTGTTCTAGTAAAATTTTCAGTAACAATAACAGTAAAATTTGAATACATATATGAAACGCCTTGGTAACTTATTTTCAAAAATCTGTTTGGTAGAGATGGGGGTCTCACTATGTTGCCCAGGTTGGTCTCAAATTCCTGGGCTCAAGCAATCTTCCCACCTCAGCCTCCCAAAGTGCTGGGATTACAAGCATGTGCCACCACACCTACCCTTCAAAATTCCTTTGCTCCAAGAAAGTTACAAGAATAAATCCCAATTAACTTTGCTATTGCTAACTATTCTAGAGCCAGTATGCTGACACCAAAACAAATTCTCCTCACCTACATTTTATAAAGATATCAAGAGGTGGAAATAAAAAGTACTATGATAATGAATATGCTATTTTTCCCATAAAAATATAAGTATCTTGATAGCCAATTCATTTTACCCTAAAACAATTCAAGATCCTGCTGTGTTCATAATGTGCTCATTTGTGGGCTCAGCAATGTAGGTTTCTGATTTCCATTTATATCAACTGATAAAACTTCTTTATCCGTTAAGAAAAGAATAGAAAAGAGAGGCTAGCTTTATACTTGATATTTTGTCCCTAAATATTTAGCTTTCCAAGACAGCTAAGCAGACATGTAAATGGCAATGGTTCTTCCCTGACCTAATCTACCCTCTCTCATCCACATTTCCCTGTTAGGGCCCCTACCCTGCTAAAGAGGTTCATCGAAAGGATACTAATGTGACAGCTCAGCAATCATCTCTGAGAGAAGATTGATGGCAGCATTAAGTGTTCTCAAATATTTTTAAATAGTCAAGAAGTTTAAAATATTCTGAAAGGGAGTCCTTTCCCCAAATTTTTAGAGTTTTTAAATCATTTAGAATCAGATAACCATTGTTCTTTCTTGTGGTATATGCAAACTAGAAAACTCAAGTTAAAACATGAGTTACATAATTTGATTATTGATTTATCAGTAACATCAAAGCATATTTGAAAAACAGATTGACAACCAAAACAATGAACCCAATTTTGGAGGAAAACACTTCTATTATTTAACTTAAGTTTTACTAAGTATATTTTTGAAATAACCTATACAAAATAAAATATTCAAGTAAGAAATTCCCTAGATGTATGCAATTATATTAATTTTTTTCATGAGGTTAAGGTTATTTATTTTTTATGGATGCATAATAGATGTACATAGTTTTAGGGTATGTGTGATAATTTAATACATTCATATAATCTGTAACGATCAAATCAGTGTACTTGGGATATCCACATTTTAAACATTTGTCTTTTCTTCATGCTAGAACCATTCCAATTCTCTTCTACCTATTTTGAAATACAGTACAAGCTATAGTCATCCTACCGAAGATCTTAAATCCTTTGAGAGAATAATTACCTTTTTGAACAGAGAACCAATTTCAAAATAGTGTGCACACACTTCAACTTTAGTGGTAAGTATCTGTATTACTAGGATTTATTACTGGAATTAGGGTGGGGTTCTTTTTTAACATAAACCAAACTTGGGAATTATACGATTAATGAAGAGACTAAACATTTATTTTGTTATTAATACTATTTATCAGCCAGGCGTGGTGGCTCACACATGTAATCCCAGCACTTTGGGAGGCCAAGGCGGGCAGATCACCTGAGGTCAGCAGTTTGAGACCAGCCTGGCGAACATGGTGAAACCCCATCTCTACTAAAAATACAAAAATTAGCTGGGCATGGTGGCAGGTGCCTGTAATCCCAGCTACTCAGGAGGCTGAGGCAGGAGAATCTCTTGAAACTGGGTGGTGGAGGTTGCAGTGAGCCAAGATGGCACCACTGTACTCCAGCCTGGGCGATAGAGTAAGACTCTATATCCAAAAACAAACAAACGAACAAACAAAAAAATACTACTTATCTGTAATAATGACTATTGAAAATACTAATTCAGAAAAGACAAGTATTTTGCTGTCTGATAATGTTAACAGTGTGGGGAATTTATACTACAGCTGTCCCGTAAGAAATCTAAAATAAATAGGATATGATTCAAACAAATGAAAACATTTTAAAACAACACAAAGTAAATCAAAGTATTTCAATAATGATAAAACAAATACTGTTTTTGATACTTTAAGGACTAGTATTATATAATCATGATGAAATCGTGATGACTTCATTGAAGGGATTCTCCTAAATATATTCTTACCATCAGGAGATTACTACTTTAATATTAGATTATACTGTACAATTGATTTTAAGTATTATGGATATGTAATTTTCGCAAAGCAAAATCTAATAACTAAATACTAGGTGGCTCCAGATACTGCCTATTTGTATTATTCTTCCATATAATAATATCTAGGTTTCTTCTATAATATTACATATTAAAATATCTATAGTTATCCTTGGTAAGCTATTCAAGGGTTTTTTGGTTTAGTTGCAATGGCTATTTATCTGTCCTTTGGGAAATTCAAGAGCACAGAAATACCTTTTGGCACATGACATAGTGCAGAATCGTTTTGACCGCAAAAATTCATTAGCATATCCCATTTTCCCACAGAATTCACACTTGAGCAACTCACTGTCCATTTCTTCTAATGTCTCTAAAAAAGAAAGAAACAAAGGAAAAAAAGGTTCCAAAAATTTAATTATGCAAATTTTCTTTAAGTCTATACTTTGGTTGGATACTGCTAGCAAACCAATGGCCCTTTAACTTTTCAATCCACAGCCACTCTGGCAGGGCAAAAGCCTTCAAAACACAACCACTGCTACTAATTCCCTCTTGCTTCTGCATAAAAATTACAAGGAGTTTCTTTCTATATAAATAAGCATAACATTTTAAAAGGTTCATCTTGCTTACAATCCATCTAAAATGTAAAAAAAAATTTATAAACACTGGGAGAGAAATGAAGATGAATAACATAGGCATTATCCTCCAGGAGGAACACTTTCAAAAAGCTGAGGATGGGATATGAATTTTGATAAATTGCACTGTGGAGATACATAGCAGGGAACTCTTAATTCTAACTGGAGCGAATAAAGATGGCTTCAAAAAGGTGAAATTTTGATACATCTGATTTTACAGGAGCATGCAAAATAATTAACTCTCTCGAAGATCTGCAGTATATGATAAAATATATAAAAATGCATATATCAGGAGGCTGAGGCAGAAGAATCGTTTGAGACAAGGAGTTTGAGACCAGTGTGGGCAGCATAGCAAGACCCCATCTCATTCATACATATATATACATACATAAAATTCTTTAAAAAGATGCATATATCCAATTATAAAAGTTCCTTTTAGTTATATTGCATTAAAATAAAAACTAGGCTTAAAAATCACAGTTTCATAATTCCCAACCACTGATGCTTTTTTTCATCATGCTTTTCTTCAACTTAATGGGTGCTCCCTACTAAGTTAGAATGTCCTTCTTCCACCCTACATATGTAACTATCTTCAGGCAGTAACACAAAGCGCAAAGAACCTTCCATGCTAAATCCCCGGGTACTCGGCAGGAGTCACCCATAAGCAAACAACTAAATCTTCATGACCCACAATTTTCTCATCTGTAAAATGGGGTTTATAATACATTTCCCAAAGAATTGAAGTGGCAATTATATGTGTGCCCAAAAGGTAGTAGGCATTAAAAGTGATAGTTCTATTTCCTATTTTCCACATAAGAACTAAAAGGGTAGTATGACATGTAATAGCGCTCAAGAAATACTTTGGTAAAACTTGTTAAATTCTTAAATCAACCACATTTTGCCATTTTCTTGCATCATCATAATTCCTCTGCCAAGTCATATAAAAAAAAGCAACAAAAGCATTTTACTGAAAAGCATTTTACTAACTAAAGCTTTTAGCTGTGAACTCCATATGTGTGCTCTTTCTATGTTACTCATTTAATAAAGACTAAGATAAATACAAGGACTCAGAAATGTAGACATGGGTGGCATGTACTCAGTGAGCTCAGGTACTCACATTATCCCAGTTTTACTGGGGAAGCAGATGGCAAAGTGCTAAATTAAGTGAAGTAGCAAGAACTACTAAAAAAACAAACTGTGAATTAATATTTGACATTGGTGGGGCATCCAAATACATTATCCTGAACAATGAAATCATGAACTGACAAGTGACCAGTTTAAGGAAATTCTCAGGACTACCTTCATAAGCAAAAGTCATCAATTTAGTAGCAATGAGGAAGAAACAGTCTCAAAACAAGTAAATTAAAAATTGCCCCTTCCAATGACCTTCCAACGGCCCAGTCAGGAGATCCACCAACACATTCCTGAGACCTGAAAACATAATTCCTAGAAGTACTGTTTTTATTTTGTCATGCTTATAATCTGATCTTACTATAATCTGATCTGACTGAGAAGCCTATAGGGAGACAGAACTTCTCACTCAACCACCACTGCCATTAGTTCCAGCCCTGAAAGAGTCCATTCCTCAGGGTTATTCCAGGAACAGGATATGCTAAAAGCTTTGTTTCAAAGATCTTTTGTTAATTAACATAGCAATGTGCAACACCTGATAATAAGTCAGAATACCTTATGAAGGAGAAGGAAATGTTTTTGTTGGTGAGAGAGAGGAAATACCAAACAGAAATGGTTTACAGTTAACCGAACAAAAATAAGATTATCAGTTTAATTTCTCATAAAGAAGTGAGGGACATTAACAGATTCAAAAATTCTTGTTCTAATGTTCAGTCAGATTTTTAACAAATTTGGTAATATTACCAAGGTCACTCTTTTACATTTATGAATTAGAAAACTGCCAAAACACTTTTTTAAAACTGCTGATTTAGCTAATAAAAATGGGATTCTATGGCAGAGACAGCTGGTAATTCTCCAGCGTCCACTCTTTGCTTTTCTCCCACAGTAACAAAACCCTACGAACATGGCCACCCAGATTAAAAACAAGTTTCTGCCCTAGGTGTGGCTGATTTGTAACCAATGGCATATGACTGTAAATGCTCACAAATTCCAGATGGTGCTCTTTCCCCCATCTCATTGGTTAGAATGTGATCATGAAGATCAGCCATCTTGGAAATAAAAGCAACATTCTACGGATGACAGAGACATAAGACCCTGGAGCTTGAGTGCCCAATACTAAGGAACTACCACATAAGCCCTGGACTGATCTTTGGGTTATGTCAGAGAAAATTAAATTCCTATCTTCTTTAATCAAATATTATTCTGGATCTCTATTGAAGTGGCCAAACCTGCTTCCTAATCTAGATCCCCCATTTTCTGGCATGAGGGGAAGTTATTTTTTATTTCCCCCAAAGACCTGAAATCACATGAGGACAGCAGCAAAAAGAGGCAATGAGATGGAAATCATAATCAGTGTGAAGATATACGAAGGAAGACCATAAGCTACTTTGATGAATCACAATCTACTGGTTGGAGACTCTCATTATAGAACCAGTCTAAAGAGAACCACAGTTTATCCTTTATATGCTTACCAGAGGTTTTTTATGTTGAAACTATGTATACTACTAAAACCAAAGCCACTAAATAAGTGACCTCACCATTTTACACTATAGTACTTCCTATAAACACTGAAGTACATAGTAACAGAAACATGAAAATTATAAAATTACCTTGGGAAATTAAACTAGAAAGTATTTAAAATTTTAGCACATTTTATATAAACATTTCTCCCCTATGAAATACATTATCTCTACATCTTCCTTTCCTTACTCTGATATCATATCCTGCTGATATAACATCAGTCCTTTCCTTTGAGAACATCAGTCCTTTCCTTCCTCTTCCTGCCATGACTACAGGTGTCAATTACATGCAAAACTTATACATACATCCTATAGACGGCCATCAAAGTCTCCAAAAACACTCTTTTATTCGTATCACCTTCCTAAAAATCTTCAGTACTATCCACCCACCTTCAAACCATCCACCTAACTTCAAACTTGCTTGTCTAATATCCAAGGTTCTCCAGAAACTCACTCTGCCAGTCATACTTCCCACTACCCCTCTAATCCAACCCTCTACTCTTCACTGCCCTCTCTCGAAGTTACCTAGCACTTACACATTCTTAGTGCATTTACTCTTAGTGTTCTAATCTGAAATGTTCTTGCTGTTTATCCTAAATCTATGCATTAAATCCACGACCCACTTCAAATCTCATTTTTATAGGAAACCCACCAAACTAGGAATAATCTTAGCCACTTTTAAAGTTCTAAATTCTGTCTATATAATTCAGTGTGAATATACCATCTGTAGCTCCTTCGTTACCTTTCTGTATGGAGATTCCCTAGATTCCTAGTTCCAAACTACATTAAAAGCTGCTGGAGGGAAAGCGGATTGTATTTTACTTCTTTATGTATGTAAATAATATATACATACATAACCTCTCATGTTCTAGAATAGTCTAACATATACTATATGTCCATTATATTATAAACTGAGGATCACACTATATGTTGTAAAGTTTCCTAAGCAGATTTCCATGTTCTTCCTATTGTGTACACAGGGGGACACATTATAAATACTT
The DNA here is from genome assembly GCF_028858775.2 of Pan troglodytes. Lineage (NCBI taxonomy): Eukaryota > Metazoa > Chordata > Mammalia > Primates > Hominidae > Pan > Pan troglodytes. Next base: position 173,264,210 of record NC_086015.1, read on the forward strand.
TTTAGCCTAGAACTTTCATTTATATACATATTGTAGATATAGGCCAAGAAAAAAAGAATACCTGCACATTCTTTGTTACTTTTCACTTCACATGAGAATGCTCTCAGATAAACAGTATGTGCAATTAAAAGACAGTATTTGAGAATTAAAGGAAATGAAATTCACAAAAACAAAAGGCACAATACAGACCTTATTTGGAACCTGATTTAACTAAATAACCATAAAATGACTTTTAAAAATTAGGGAAATATGAATATTGGCCAGGTATTATATAATACCAAAGAATTATTATTTTGTTATGTGTGATATGGCATTATAAGGAAATGTGTATTATTTTGAGAGAGACACACTGATGTATGTACCGGTGACTACGATTTTCTTTAAAACAAGAAGAAAGAAGGAAGGAAGGAAGGAAGGAAGGGAGGGAGGGAGGGAGGGAGGGAGGGAGGGAAAGGAAAGGAAAGGGAAGGAAGGAAAAAGAAAGAAAGAAAGAGAGAGAGAGAAAGAAAGAGGAAGGAAGGAAGGAAAGAAGGAAGGAAGGAAGGAGAAAGAAAGGAAAGAGAAGAGAAGAGAGGAGAAGAGAGAAGAAAAAAGAAGGGGGGGTTAGGAATGGAGGAAGGAAAACAATGAATGAAGCTAATGTGGCAAAATAATGTTGAAATTGGGTGATAATGTTGAGTCTGGGTGATTGGGGATTTATTATACAATTCTAATGAATGTTTGAAATTTTTCACGGTTAACATTCTTTCAAATTAAAACCAATCAAACTGAACTCAGAATAAGTAGCAAAAATCAAATTTTAAACTAGTATACTCCTTGCTGTTCAAATAAGAAGTAAAACGGTGATTCACATGTTGCAACAGTTTATAAAGAGCTAACAATGTCAGAGATGTCATCCTTTTAAGTTAGAAAATCTGTGGGCAAAGACGGTAACTAGTTTGCTTACCAGCATGCTATTTCGCTTAATTTAGCGAAGTAAAGGCACACAGTATAGGCTCAATAAATATTTGTAAAGTGAATAAATTAATTTTAATGAAATATACTAATACATTGAGGATAATTACTTAGACACAAGTGTTAATTCACTACTACAGGGCCTTGACTATTCTAAATGCTACTGCATTAAATTGAACTCTATCACCTGAAGGGCCATAATCAAAATTAAGAATAGTCTCACGAAGATGCTCCTATAGAATACGGCAATTCAGAATCTCAGCCCAAAAAACAGTAAAAACTTTGCTGCTTTTAAATAGCAAATTCAAGGTATAAAATACCGTTTTCATTTTCATTTTTGTTTGCTTTCCTTCAGTCATTTTGGATACCACTTGGACTTCTATTTACTTTATTTCATTTTTTTTTGAGACAGAATCTAGCTCTGTTGCCAGGCTGGAGTGCAGTGGCACAATTTCGGCTCACTGCAACTTCCGACTCCCTGGTTCAAGCGATTCTCCTGCCTCAGCCTCCAAAGTAGCTGGGATTACAGGCACACACCACCAGGCCCAGCTAATTTATATATATATATATATATATATATTTTTTTTTTTTTTAGTAGAGATGGGGTTTCACCATGTTAGCCAGGATGGTCTTGATCTCTTGACCTTGTGATCCACCCACCTCAGCCTCCCAAAGTGCTGGGATTACAGACATGAGCCACCGCGCCTGGCCTTTTTTTTTTTTTTGAGATGGAGTCTTGCTCTGTCACCCAGGCTGGAGCAAAATGGCGCAATCTCAGCTCACTGCAACCTCCGCCTCCAGGGTTCAAGCAATACTCCTGCCTCAGCCTCCCAAGTAGCTGGTATTACAGGTGCATGCCACCACACCTGGCTAATTTTTGTATTTTTAGTAGAGACGGGGTTTCACCATGTTGGTCAGGCTGGTCTCAAACTCCTAACCTCAAGTGATCTGCCTGCCTCGGCCTCCCAAAGTGTTGGGATTACAGGCATGAGTCATCGTGCCTGGCCTTATTTCATTCTTTATTAGAATAAAGTCTATAAAAAAGGAGTTTTCTCGTTGAACAAATGTAACCACCTCTTGAATGAAGAGTATATACTTAATACAATTATAATATCCACCTGATGTCAAACATCAGCATGCAGAAAGTCTGAAACAAAACAACCCAGAAGCTCTAAAATTTTAAGCAAACTCAGTAAAATACTCATTTGTTACTTAAGTCTGCTTTAAAAAAGAAAGAAAATTGATTGTTTTGATACTAAAATTCTGAATGGCCTTCTCTCACATATGATGGAACTTTCCCCACCCACACTCCTTCAAAAGTCAAACTGACATTGAAGAAATTAGCACTAATCTTGCTATTTTAGTTATGTGACCATTGAGAGTCTGATTAGCTTTCCCATTATTTTAGTCAAATGGTGCATTATATGAAAATAAAAGTTGAATACTTCCAGTGAAATTCTGTACAGAATAAAAATCCACATCCTGTTTTAAGCAGTAAAAATCAAAGTTAAATTAAAGGGTATCTTAAGTGAAACCCACAAACCTTCAGCAATCATGTCTTCCATCTCTGTGTCAGATGAATTATCCGCATGTTTTGTATTATTCTGTAGCTCTGGCTGAACACACACTGAATTTATCACCTGATTATCCAAAAGAGGCCGTTTTTTCACAGGCTGTTCTATTAGCAAAGAGGAACGACTCACCTTTAAAAAAGGAGAAATAATAAAATGAAACAATCTCCAAAAAGACATTCAGAAATACTTTGGTTTAAAAAACTCTTAAAATGAAACCTATTTGTGATAATTTACTAGTTCAACTGATCAGATCCATTTAGTAAGTGCCTTATTCCTTGGGAAAAGGTGAGGCAGAGTGGACATGAATGGTTTATTTCTGGTCACCAGCAGTACAGCTGCTTCAAAGTCTCTGTTAAATGGAACCTACTGTCTGAGTTTAGGCAAGGAGTTTTTGAAAAAAAAGTCTTAAAATTCAGCAATTCCTTATCTTCAGAATTAATACTAATCATCCAGTTATCCTGCACTGCAAATATTTTGGTAGCTCAGTCCAACACTGAAAAACAAAGGCAATAACTGTCAGTATATTTAAGAGTTGGTTTTTTTTTTTTTTTAAACTTTAAAAAGTCTACTCAATTAAGCAATTCTCTCTCAAGTTCTTTGTGGAGACTAACTTTTTTCCTTTATAAATTTTAGCGTTCTTTCTTTCTTTCTTTTTGAGACACAGTTTTGCTCTTGTTGCAATGGTGCAATCTTGGCTCACCACAACCTCCACCTCCTGGGTTCAAGTGATTCTCCTGTCTCGGCCTCCCAAGTAGCTGGGATTACGGGCACGTGCCACCGCGCCTGGCTAATTTTGTATTTTTAGTAGAGACGGGGTTTCTCCATGTTGGTCAGGCTGATCTCGAACTCCCAACCTCAGGTGATCCACCCACCTCAGCCTCCCGAAGTGCTGGGATTACAGGCGTGAGCCACTGCGCCCGGCCAATTTTAGTGTTTTCCATATGAATGCAAGACAAACAAAAGATCATCAGTAAATGTTGACATGCCAGTATCCTCAACTAATTAAGATTTTTCATGCACAAAGCTTTTTATTTGTAGGGTTAATGATCAAGACAAAATTATTGGATGTATTTTCTGGATAAGAAAACTAAAATTCAAAATGTTTAGGTGATTTGTTTACAAAAACAGAATGAGGACTAGAACTCAAGTCTCCTGAATCCTAGTTTAGCAAATTAATCCACTATAATCACAAAAGAAATGGAAAATCCTCAAATATTAACAAATTAACATCAAAATATTCACTTATATTCAGTATACTTGGTTAACTCAGGAATACTACCTATTTTAGAAGTATTTTCAACAAAAACAACTCAAATCAAATATATTCATTGATTCACTGGTGAGCCCTCAGCTAATTTAAAAAACAGAATGACTAGAACATCTTATTCCTCAAGAATGCTGGTTAAGTCTCCAATATCTGCCACATATGGGGAACAACAGCTTATTGGACAGAAACTTCTACATTTAACTTTAGAGTATAATTACTCACAAACTTTTTAAACATTTTGTTCATTTGAGTTAGATATTTAACATGCCTCAAGTGAAATTAAAATTTACAAAAGTTATTGCTTAAAGAAAAACTCACATTCAATGCTAAGGGCATACATTCTCATGGATGAATAAATTTAAATCATTTTCCCAAAAAATAATTCAGCAATACGTATCAAGAGTCTTATGGATATCTATGTAATATGACATAATAACTCTATTTCTAGGAATTCATACTAAGAAACATTTAAAATGTGTATGATTTATATATATAGATATTCCTTTCAGAACTATTTGAACAGTGAAAAAATGGAAACCTAATGTCCAACAATAATGGAAAGATTACATAAATTATGGATGTTCATAAAGTGAAATATTATGTAACCTTTCAAAATGTTTCCAATACTATTAATAATGAGAAAATACTCAAATTTCCTCAGTGAAAGGAGAACTGTATGTACAATAATCTTGATTATATGTATGTATATATAACATATATACATTATATATATACACAAACACGTATACACTAATACCACAGTATGTATATGTACATATATACCACAATACATATGTACATATATACCACAATACATATGTATACACATATACATACTGTGGTATTAATGTGTACTGTGGTATATATATACATAAACATACTGTGGTATTAATGGGGATCATTTGCCCTGTACATTTCCCAAATCTTCCATTTAGAACATGTATTAGTTTTATAATGTGAAAAATAAAAGTTATGGCTCTCACTAGTGATAACAGATAATAATGGCTATGGCCATGAAGTGCCAGGTACCATAAAGAATAATTTATGCACATTTAGTTCTCTCGACAACCCTAAGAGCAAAGCACCGTCTCCACCTGACAAATAAGCAAAATAAAGATCAGAAAGTTTGAATGACTTGACAAAGGTTACCCAGTCAGTATGGAGCAGATGGGGAAAAAAGACTGTTCCTCCATCCACTGTATGAGAATTGTTATAGGAAATCCAAGTTACACACACACACACACACACACACACACACACACACACACACGAAACTGAACACAAAAAACATCTATCTATCATAATACAAGATTTTCACCCATGAATCTGAAAATCCAGATGACTCAAAAGGCCTTCAAAAAATTTTTCATATTTTTATATATGCTTGTCTTTGATATATTTTCTAAGGAAAAATGTTTATCTCTAGATATTAGCATACAAATTATGTACAGCTTAGCTTCAAGTTGTTAAGACCTGTAGTGATAGAGCACCTTCATTTTGAGCGGGACATTTTAAAGCATTTGAAAAATATGATTGAAGGCTGAAATTTAGGAATAAGAAAATATATTTGCTAATTACAAACCATCAATTGGGTAGCTTCAGATGTAACTTCAGATGATTTAAAATAATACACTTTATGGCCAGGTGCAGTGGGTCACACCTGTAATCCCAGCACTTTGGGAGGCTGAGGCGGTAGATCACTTGAGGCCAGGAGTTTGAGACCAGCCTGGTCAAGATGGTGAAACCCCCTCTTCGGTACTAAAAATACAAAAATTGGTCAGGCGTGGTGGTGCATGCCTGTAGTCCCAGCTACTGAGGTAGCTAAGGCATGAGCATCACCTGAACCCGGGAGGCAGAGGTTGCAGTGAGCTGAAATAGTGCCACTGCACTCCAGCCTGGGTGACAGAGCAAGACTCTCTCTCAAAAACTCAAATAAATAAATAAAAATAAAAATAGTAGTACACTTCAGCTGTCATTTCAGTTCCCTTAAAAAGAAAAAATAAGCCGAGCGCCATGCCATGGCTCACGCCTGTAATCCCAGCACTTTGGGACCCCAGGAGTTAAAAACCAGCCTGGGAAACACAGCAAGACCTTGTCTCTACAAAAAAATACAAAAATTAGTGGGGCACGGTGGCGCACACCTGTAGTCTCAGCTACTCAGGTGGCTGAGGTAGAAGAATCAACTGAGCCCCAGGGGTCAAGGTAACAGTGAGCCATGATCGCACCACTGCACTCTAGCCTGGGCAACAGAGCAAGATCCTGTCTAAAAAAAAAAAGAAAGAAAAAATATAAAAGTTGATTTCACTGGATAAACTTCCAACTACCTTTCTCTAAAAATTATAAAAATATGTCCTGAAATTTTTTTCATTTTTTCCCTTAGTTTATGCATCTAAACTTAGCTGGCATAAAATTCTACATAAACATTTGGAAATAAAGGAAGTAGAAAGATAAATGCTAGATTAAAATGGACAACTTTCTTGAAATAAAATCACAAGCTTTTTATTAGAGAACAGTAATATGTAACTTTTAAAATAATGTTATATAAATTACAAACACACACAGAAATATGCTTGCTACTTACAGGAAATGGCTCCAATCCCTCCTGAATCACAAAGCCTTCAATAACATGGGTTAGGATCTGTGGTTTAACAATAGCCTGTGGAGGTTTGTTCTCTATACTGGGAATGCTACTGTGCATAGATGTACTGTTACTCCTTGTGGTGGCAGCTGGAAGTAACAATGGAGGTGGTGGAACAGAAACATGTGAGGGATCTGATGGAGATTTAATTACTGAAGCACTGACTGATGCCACAGCAGGTAATTCCACTTGCTCTGAAAAAAAACAAAAAAAGTCATTTAAAAAATTTTTTAGCATTTTTCCCAAGCAAATGAAAGAGAATTAAGGAATAAATAATAACAACAGTTAATATCTGGTACTTTCAAAAACTGTTCTAAGAACCTTAAGACCTCATTTAATCTGTACAATAATCTTCTAAGGTAGAAGCTACTATTATTTCCACTTTATAGAGGAGGGTAGCTTGCTCAAAGTTATTCAAACCTTTGTTTAACAAATTGGGCCAGGCACAATGGCTCATGCCTGTAATGCCAGCACTTTGGGAGGTCAAGGTGGGTGGATCACCTGAGGAGAAGAGTTCGAGACCATCCTGGCCAACATGGTGAAACCCCATCTCTACTAAAAAAAAAAAAAAACAAAACAAAATTAGCAGAGCATGGTGGCACATGCCTGTCATCTCAGCTACTTGGGAGGCTGAGACAGGAGAATCGCTTGAGCCCAGGAGGCGGAGGCTGCAGTGAGCCAAGACTGTGCCACTGCACTCCAGCCTGGGCGACAAGAGTGAAACTCTGTCTCAAAAAAAAAGCAAAATTGTTCCCATGAGACATGAAAGTGTTTTAAGATATAAACTTACGAATAATTTATACTAAAATGGTTGCTTGGTTTTGTTTTGATGTTTCTTAATTTTAAGCTATTAAATCCCCTATGTTCCTATTTATATATTCCAAATGGTATATGTGGGGCAGTGGAGTACTTTGAAAGTATGCTTAAATGAAATGGGGTCATGAAATCCACAGAATAAGTACATTTATTTATTTATATGTTTTTTGGAGACCAGGTACATGTCGCTCAAGCTGGAGCCCAACGGTATGATCAAGGCTCACTGCAGCCTCAACCTCCCAGGCTCAGGTGATTCTCCCACCTCAGCCTCTTGAGTAGCTAGGACCACAGGTGCATGCCACCATGCCTGCCTGGAAAATTTTTATTTTTTTGAGACGGAGTCTCGCTCTGTCACCCAGGCTGGAGTACAGTGGCATGATCTCGGCTCACTGCAAGCTCTGACTCCCGGGTTCATGCCATTCTCCTGCCTCAGCCTCCCGAGTAGCTGGGACTACAGGCACCCACCACCATACCTGGCTAATTTTTTGTATTTTTAGTAGAGACGGGGTTTCACTGTGTTAGCCAGGATGGTCTCTATCTCCAGACCTTGTGATCCACCCGCCTCGGCCTGCCAAAGTGCTGGTATTACAGGTGTGAGCCACTCACCATGCCTGGCTGCCTGGATAAATTTTTTTTAATGATTTTTGTAGAGATGGGGTCTCATTTTGTTGCCCAGCTGGTCTGGAATTCCTAGACTCAAGTGATCCTCCTGCCTCAGCCTCTCAAAGTGCTGGTATAAGCCACCCAGCTGGTCTGGAATTCCTAGACTCAAGTGATCCTCCTGCCTCGCCTCTCAAAGTGCAGGTATAAGCCACCATACCCAGCCTTCACAGCAGTTATATCCATAAATTAACCTAGTTTCACCAAATAATCCACCAAAATAAACCGTACTGGAAAACCTGTCTAAAGTCACACAAAGTCACACAATCTATAAAAAGCTAAAAAAAAAAAAAAGAAAAGAAAAGAAAATCAGCAGAAAATGTTAATGTGCTGATTTCTAGGAACAAATACACAATTGTACAAACATATTATGAAACTAAGGAACTTCACAAAAATCCTATCTCACATACCAAATCTTCATACATACTTCTAGGGGACAAAGGATGAAAGATTTAAAAATTCTGAAGTAGGACTGAAAGGCACTTTTCTATAGAATGGAAAAAATAAATCTATAGAGAACTGAAACCTAAATTAAAATTTTAATGTCCCTTACAGATTTAGAGATAAGAGATACTTTACTTTTAAAATATAAAGCTGCACTAAGTATAATTTGGTTTGCTCAAGAAATAATGCTTGCTGTATGTTCTAATTAATATCTAGATCATGTGCATAAATGTGCCAAACTTATAGTCCTAAGTTTTGTTCAAAATAGAGCTATAAATTACTAACTTTTTGAAGATGGTAATAGCTATTTACATAAGTTGTAAAAATCGAAAACATGAGAAACACTCATGTATTACAATAGAAGAGAAAGACAATTATTACGCCCTCTAGATTTAAGAGAAGTATGAGAGAAAACCCAAGTTCTAACTGATAAAATTTTGCCACAAATCTGTCTATTCTCAGTATCATTTACTGAGCAAGAGATGTGAGATTTTTCTACCTTTTTGTATAGATGCTTTTTACTTTCAAAAAATTTTAAAGATTTATAACAACTGAATCTCAGATGGAAACAAGTCTATTTCTGCAAGTTAGTTTATTTCAAGATTTGATGAGTTACTGTAAAAAAAAAAAAAAATCAACCTGTGCTTTAGTTCCCCCTCAAATATTACAGAAGAGTAATAAGTATGAGGTAAATTATAGGAAGATTCAAGTCTACATTGTACTTTGACAATTTAGCCAGAGAGATGTGTTTGTCAGGATCTCAGACTACATTCCTGAGAAAAACATGGAAAGACATTCTTGTGTTCCAATATTTCAGAAATGTTTAAACTTCCTTCAAGTACTATTAGTAATGCTTATTTTGTAATTAAATCACAACTAAAATGTAAGTTTGCTATTCAATAAAACTGACTTTTTTTTTTGGTAACTCTAATCTCATGACAGATTAGCAATAAAACTTACATTTCTGCCTTTAAATCAAAACTCCAGTTAATCCGCAGCAACATAAATCCATTTCAGTGTAAACCACAAAGATTTAATACTATAAACTTTCTTAAGTCTTATGAGGTATTACTTTAATAAAAAGACAATAATAGGCCAGGCGCAGTGGCTCATGTCTGTAATCCCAGCACTTTGGGAGGCCGAGGTGGGTGGATCACCTAAGGTCAAGAGTTCGAGACCCACCTAGCCAACATAGTGAAACCCCGTGTCCACTAAAATACAAAAATTAGCCAGGCGCCTGTAATCCCAGCTACTCAGGATACTGAAGCAGGAGAATCACTTGAACCCAGGAGGCGAAAGTTGCAGTGAGCCGAGATCATGCCACTGCACTCCAGCCTGGGCAACAGAGCCAGACTCCATCTCAAAAAAAAAAAAAAAAAACAATAATATAAAACTCACCTTAAATATTTTATATAAGTTTATTGACTAACTGTTTTCTACTTTTCAGGAGGAGGAAAAGATAAAAGAAAATTAAATTTCCCCTTTTATGCTCTCTAGAGATTTGCAATAGTAGTGAGGGAATAGCAGCTTGAGAGAAAAGAAGGGAAGGGGATATGGCACGCTAAAGAAAGCAGAGGGCAAGGGTCGCCTGGACAGCAGACAGGGTTAGTGTCCCATAAGAGTTTGTTTCCATGCCTGTTGTAGTAGTCCTTCTTAACTGAAAATGATCATGAGGGCAATAAGATATTCAGTAGAACAGAATACGTACAACAAAGCCGGAACCAAGATTAGTATTATTCAGATCAGGGGTCAGCAAACTTTCCATAAATGGCTGTAGAGTTTCTATGGCTATTCAACTCTGTGGTTAGTAAAAAGCAGCCATAATATCTGAACAAATGAGTGTGTGGCTATGTTTCACAGAACTTTATTTATGGACAACGAAATTTGAATTTTATATATATTTTCATGACATGAACTATTACTCTTCTTTTGTTTTCAATCATTCAGAAATGTAAAAGCCATCATTAGCTTGGACCACAGAAAAACAAGCAGCAAGCCATGCGTGGTGGAGAGCACCTATAGTACCAGCTATTCAGGAGGCTGAGGCAGGATTACATGAGCCCAGGAGTTAGAGGCCAGCCTGGGCAACATAGTGAGACCCTATCTCTTAAAAAAAAGAAAGAAAATAGGCAGCAGAAAAGATCTGAACAGTGAGCAGTGTGCCAACCTCTAATCCTAACATTCATAAATTTTAAAAAATAACATGAAATATTTGTGTTTAGTAAAATACCTAGAATACACAGTAGCTTTGTGAGGAGGCACATACAGGATATTTGTTTGAACTCATAAACAGCACTGAAATAGTGAATAAGAATTTGAATGGTTAAGCACAAGAACTTTTTTTTAAGAGACAGAGTGTTGCTCTGTTGTACAGGCTGAACTCAAACTCCAGGGCTCAAGTCATCCTCCTACCTCAGCCTCTGACGAAGCTGGGACTCTGGGCATGCACCAACAAGTCCAGGTAAGAATTTTTTTAATCCATGTCTAAAAGCACTTACTCAGTCTGAATCACAAACAATTGTGAGGAATATCATATATGGCTTAGAATGCTTCATGATTTTTGGAAAGTATAATTTAAATCTTTTGAAAGAATTTTCATTTATTCTAATTTTTAAACTAGAAATAGACTGATACATGAATGTGAATGAGCATATGAAACATGTCTGCACAAACCACTAAAAATTAGAAGCCTGAAATGATAGGTTTTCATCTGGATGGTACTGAACAATTTATAAGCTATTGAGCTTCCCTGCTATTAAAGAATTTTCCAGGCTGGACATGGTAGCTCACACCTGTAATCCCAGCACTTTGGGAAGCCGAGGCAAGAGGATCACTTGTACCCAGGAGTTTGGGATGAGCCTGGGCAACGGGATGAGACCCTATCTCTACAAAAATAAAAAATTAGCCAAGTGTGCTGGAAGGTTCCTGTAGACCCAGCTATTTGGAAGCTGGGGCAAAAGAATCTCTTGAGCCCAGGAGATAGGGGCTACAATGAGCTATGATTGAGCCTGGATGACAGAGACCGACCCTGTCTCAAAAAACAACCTTAAACTCAAATCTGTATTTTGTTACAATTAACTACCATAACAAATTCGTTTAATATCATCTCTAGTGAATAAACAGGCTGGGTGCAATGGCTCACACCTGTAATCCTGACACTTTGCAAGGCCAAGGCAGGAGAATCACTAAAGGCCAGTAGTTCAAGACCAGCCTAAGCAACATAGTAAAACCTCGTCAACTATAAAAAATAAAAAATTAGCCAGGTGTAATGGTGTGCACCTGTAGTTCCAGCTACAAAAAGGGTGAAAGGAGGAGAGGGAAAAAAATCAACTTTTCCTATTATTAACATTTATCAAATAGAAAAATTCCCACAAATTTTGGTATTTTCTCACCTAACAAAGGATGTTCAGAAGTCAAATCTTCTCCTCTCCCCACTGTTATAGCTGCTGGAGACAAAGTGGGTGGTGGTGGGGTTCTATCCATCCGGACACATTCATCTGACTCTTCTGGCATTTCTTCTTCACACACATCTTCTACCTGATAAACCTGCAATGACAAACCACACTGCCTTAAAATGTTTCCAAAACTATATTTTATCAGGTGTTCTTAATTTCAGAAAATTAAATTCTATGTGTATTAAATTTAAAAACAAGGCAAAAATGACTACTCTAACAGGCTGAAAGGAAAACTTTAAAATTGCTCGAATGAAGTTTTTCATATTTCTTGATAATATTTGACTGAAAGCAAGCTGTGGATCAGTATCTAGACCAAAAATCACCAAGGTTTCCAAAAAGATGGTAGTCAAGTCTGAACGTATTTTTTATTTCGATAATTTAAAAATACAAATAAAATAACAATTTTGGGAATTCAACTGTTTTTGTTAACTTCTAATTGTCATGAATCAAAACAGATACTAACATTTTTCATAAGCACACTAAGTGAATTCCCACAATGACACATTATATTAGGACATGTAGGATTCTATCCCAGGCTCTTCCCCATTATTATGTAATTTAAAGATTAAATTATAAAAAGTAACATCTGAGAATCTACAAAAAAAGATACGCAATTATATCTCTCCTTTTCTGTTCTACTCAACAATCTAATGACTCTTTATATATAATATGCAAACAGAAAATATCTTTCCTTGAAATACACACACACACACACACACACACAGCCTAAGCTCTTTGACACCTTATTTTTTACTCTTTTTATAATGTTCCATACTTATGGGAGAAAGTTTTTAAGTCTATAACTTAACCACCTTGTTATCCAATTGTAAAGATTATACCTAAGAAGGAAAATGGGGCCAGGTGCAGTGGCTCATGCCTGCAATCCAGCACTCTGGGAGGCTGAGGTGGGTGGATCACTGGAGGTCAGGAGTTCCACAACAGCCTGGCCAACATGGTGAAACCCTACCTCTACTTAAAAAAATACAAAAAATTAGCCAGGCATGGTGGTGGGCGCCTGTAGTTCCAGCTACTTGGGAGGCTGAATCAAGAACATCACTTGAACCTGGGAGGCAGAGGTTGCAGTGAGCCAAGATCAGGCCATTGCACTCCAGCCTGGGTGACAGAGTGAGACTCCATCTCAAAAAAAAGAAAAAGGAAAATGGAATCGAAGGCACCCTGAGAAGGAGCTATGTAACTAGAAATACTTTTTTTTTTTTGACGGAGTCTCGCTCTGTTGCCAGGCTGGAGTGCAGTGGTGCAATCTCAGCTCACTGCAATCTCTGCCTCCTGGGTTCAAGCGATTCTCCTGGCTCAGCCACCCCGAGTAGCTGGGACTACAGGCGCGTGCCACCATGCCCAGCTAATTTTTTGTACTTTTTAGTAGAGACAGGATTTCACCAGGTTGGCCATGATGCTCTTGATCTCTTGACCTCGTGATCTGCCTGCCTTGGCCTCCCAAAGTGCTGGGATTACAGGCGTGAGCCACGGCACCCGGCCAATACCTTATTATTAATGTTTCCATTTCAAAGAATACTTCTAGAGGTTGACGTGGGTATTTTAATTTAATTTGTTATCATTTATTATTTACTTAACCATTATTTATGAAAAATGATTACTAAAAATAAAGCCATAAGAGTTCATTTCCCTTCTTTTATCTATAAAGCTTATTACTTAAGTTTACAAAAATTATGAGTTTTTAAAATCTTATTTAACCACACTGACTAATCTTCCCATTAAAAAAGTGTTTTTTGAGAAAGGGTCTCACTCTGCTGCCCAGGCTGGAGTGCAGTGGCTCCATTATGGCTCACTCAGCCTTGACCTCCAAGCTCAGCCTCCTGAGTAGCTGGGACCACAGGTGTTCACTAACACACCCAGCTCATTTTAAAATGTTTTTTGTAGAGATGAGGTCTCACTATGTTGCCCAGGCTGGTCTCAAACTCCTGGGCTCAAGTGATCCTCCTGCCTTGGCCTCTCAAAGTGCTGGGATTATAGGCATGAGCCACCGCACACCTAGCCCCACAAATGTTAACAAACAAACTTTCAACACTCACAAGAAACCTTTCAGCGACATCTAATATTGTGTACATTTTTAATCAAACTATTTTAAAAGTCTGATGTTTTAAAGTATATAAAATTATACATAAAAGTGATCAGGATTTCTGAAACCAGCAAAACCCATGTGTTGTAAAAGGGACAATCAAGTTTCACCTATAAGGATATAACAGTAAGTTATAAAGGTAACAATAGGTGACAATCAAAAATAAAATAAAATAAAATAAAATAAAAATCTTTCCAAGGCTCCACTAAGAATAAAACATCTTCTTTTGTCTTTTGTACAACTTTAAAATTCTCCTGTTACTGGATAATTTTATATCAAATATAATATTATACCAAATATAAAATTCAGAACTGTGATCTGAATCAGCTACAAAGTAGGCAACATTTTTTAAAGTTATTTGCTCACAACCCTACACCTGGAAACCAGTTTCACTAAGAGAGATTCTGTGCCTCATGCCTGAATCTCAGACGTGAAAGCAGTCATTTGTTATTGTTCGGAGCAACAATTATACCTGCTACATCGGTTCATGATAATAACAATTTTTTAAATGATGATAATGCCCAATATAGGTAAAATCATTCTAAAAAGTGTCTGGGGGGTTAAGAAAAAAAATCTAGTCCCCAAGGGTAAGTGCTGTCACAGTGAATACTTTAATTTGCCTTAGTGTCAGAGATGTTAATTCAGAGATAATTAAACAAGTATGGTTTTATCGACCAGTTCAATTTTATCTATGTAGCATTCCTTCAGTATAATAGATAGTACTTTTCTTCCAAAGAACATGATCTTTGCTTAAAATGCTGAAACTCTCTTTAATCCTAATGCAGTTACATGTTATTCAAACATCTGCTAGAGTATCTTTTAAGAAATCAAAGCTTGATCATACATAGAATTCTGATTTTTAAAAACAAGAGTTTAAAGAATGAAAAGAGCCATAACACAAATAGCATATTTTGAAATAATCCATCAAATACTGTAAAATACTTTCCACTCATTATACTTAAAGCTAACTATATGTACTTCCAGAACTCTCATATAAAGGCGAAGTAAGTGCATGAATAAAAGAAGTAGGCAAAAACAAATCTGTCACAGACATCTGGCACAATCAGCATTAACAAATCTAAATGTTCAACAATTAAAATGTTGAAAAAAGCAAAGTGGAGGTTTTGCTCACTCACAAGATCATTAGGAAACTGCACATCACAATTACTGTTTAGCTCATAACTATAACTATTCTAAAAATAACAAAGACTGCCAAACTTACCTCAATAAAGTCCAATATTCCCATCTGTTTCCCTTTCCTAAATAAACTGAGGAATATTTGTTTATTAGTTCTAAATTATCTACCCTCAACATACTTATATCCAAATGTCAACAAAAAACTTTAATTCTTAAGTATCTTAAAAAACATACTGATTTTACTTTGAAAATTCACCCTTATCTTTCAAATTTCCACATCTCTTAAAAAATACATCTTTCTACCTTTAAGTATTTGAAACAACCAGAAAAATATAACCTGTGAAGAAATGTGTTTGAATGGAAAAAATAACACATTTGGTCAAAGGTAATAAAAAAACAAGCTTAATAAATTATTAAAGAGCTATGTTACTCAAAGAAAGGTAAAAGATTAAAAAATATTTAGAAAGGTAACATGGAAATATCCATAGCAAGCATTATAACCATATCAGTGATAGCAGAGAAAGTTATTAATATCATTTTTTAAACTTCCAAAAATGTTTTAAGGTAGAAGTGCAGGAAGCAACAAAATATTTTTGGCTTTAGTTTTCAAAGTATTATGCTCCATATGTGTGTATATATATATTTTTTCTTTTTCTTTTTTTTGAGACAGAGTCTCACTCTGTCACCCAGGCTGGAGTGCAGTGGTACGATCTCAGCTCACTGCAACCTCTGCCTCACAGGTTCAAGCCATTCTTGTGCCTATGTCTCCCAAGTAGCTGGGATTACAGGCATTCGCCACCATGCCCAGCTAATTTTTGTATTTTTAGTAGAGATGGGTTTCTCTATGTTGGCCAGGCTGGTCTTGAACTCCTGACCTCAGGTGATCCACCTGCCTTGGCCTCCCAAAGTGCTGGGATTAGAGGTGTGAGGCACCACACCCAGCCTTATATTTGTATCCCAAATTTGTTCCTCTATAGCTTCCCCTAACATAAACAATTAAAAATATATAAGGACTATAAAGAAGTTTTATTTTTTTGTTTTTATTTTTAAATTGTATTTTTTTTCTTTTCTATTATGCCCTGCCTGGAAACTGCCTTATTTTTTACTGGTTAAAAACCAAATCACTGAACTAGGTAGTGAGAAAGTAATTTAAATTAAAAATTTTTTGAAGGTGCTGTATGCTTCCTAAACCCGTTTTTGTTACAATATCTATAGTAAACTCCAAAAATCTATTGAAAGAAAATATAGACATGATAACTGAATGATAAACTTTTTAAAAATTTTTCTTTCCTTTTTTTGAGACAAAGTCTCACTCAGTTGCCCAGGCCGCAATCTCGGCCCACTGCACCCTCCACCTCCCAGGTTCAAGAGATTCTCCTGCCTCAGCATCCCGAGTAGCTGGGATTACAGGCATGGCCACCACTCCCGGGTAATTTTTGTATTTTTCTGTGTAGATAGGGTTTCACCCTGTTTGCCAGGCTGGTCTCGAACTCCTGAGCTCAGGTGATCTGCCCACCGCAGCTTCCCAAAGTGCTGGGATTACAGGCGTGAGCCACCACACCCAGCCAAGTTCTGCTTTTAATAAAAATTTACAGAAAGTATAATTCAATCTCTTTGTGCCTATTAAGATCAGTCAGAATGACAAGAATACAAAAATCTATACATTTGTATCATGAGAACCAAAATACTTTTCATTAAAGAACACTGAGGATAATCCAAGTATGAAAAGAAAGAACAAGTATTAATAATAAAAAATACTTCGAAACTCCTTTCTGAGCTAATATTTATTAGCTTTTAGGTGAAAAAATCTCTTGGATGAGGTGTAATACAAAACCTCCCTTTAGGAAGATTCTTCTCCTCAGTTACAAATTATGAATTTGATCCTTCTGACTAAACAATTAGAGACCTTATTTCAGTTTTATAAATCTTAAAATGTCTTTTAGAGAATGTTTAAAGAAAAGTATTTTTCAAGATAATTTTTCTTTCTAGGCAACAATTGTTTTTAGAGGTTTATTCTTAAAAATCCCACTACAATCTCAATTATTCAAAACTTTTACTCCTCTAAATGGATTTTTTCATCCTCAGTATTAAATTCATCTACCAAGATTTTTTGACATTTTTAAGTGAGAAATATTTTAAGTACATATTTTTCCTTAGTAGAAATAACAAACCATTAAGTTTAATAATTCTATAAGATGGCCTACAGTTAAATTTTTGGCAAAGCTGGACTCTCTCCTAGAATAATTTTTTTTTACAAAATTTCAACTACAAAGTATAATTTTACCAAAAAACTACATCATATAAGCATATCTCCAACTTGAAACAAAATCCCCTAAAAGCCCAAGACTCTAGGATGCATAAAACTAAAAGGGTTAGGCTAGATAAACCATACGTTTTGAGAACATACAAGCCAACAGAAGGGATCTATGAAGGATAATCACCTTAAGAGAAAAAACTTTGTGCAGATGACACTGGTTCAAATGCATTCCCTTGGGGAAAAAAAATCAACTCTGTAAAGATAGCAGATGGATTTGTTTAAATAGTAATAAAATTAACGAGGGACTTTAATTACCATCACAAATTATAAAGCATGCAACCACACTAAACAAACAATGGCATTTTTTTTTTTTTTTTTTGCCCATATAGCATGTTTGTCAGAACACTGACACATGGAAATTTCAAGCTTTTTTAGTTCATAGGCATTTAGATCTTGCAATAAAACATAGTGTGGGAAAAAATAGTTTTTACTTTCAGTTCAGCAAGAAAGTCAAAGAGCTTCCAAGGGCTTACCACTGGTGGATCAACAGGTGCTGGTGGTTGCACTTGTAGGTTTACCGCAACAGTCTGTGGAGGAGGAAGAGTCTGAAATGGCAACTGGACCAAAGCTTCTGCAGCTGGAAGTTCCTCTTCTGACACCAAAGCATTCTGCACCAAAACCTGGCCCTGGGACAGAATTTCAGGCTGCACTTGTAAAGACTGCATAGACTGCAAGGGCAGTGGTGGAATCTGAGCTGGAGGAGATGTCGACATCTGTGGAGGACTTGCAATTGGGATTGGAGAGGACTGCAGGGATGAATATTGCTGGTGTGATGGAGAGACAATCTGCTGGCCTGGGGATACCAAGGCAGACTGCTGAACTGGGCCAATGTGTACAACAGGGGAAGCTGGAAGTGGAAGATGGGATGGAAGATTCAACTGTGCTGTAGGTTGCACCTGATTAGCAGTGGGCTGCTGCAAATTTGGCCCTGGCTGGAGAGCTGATGACACAAGAGGGTGTGGCTGAATAAGTGCTTGTGGATGAATAATTATAGTAGGAGACTGACTTGGTGAATGAGGTGGTGGAGGAGACACCACTACAGACTGCTGTGCTGACTGTGACTGATTAGGAGACACTGTTAAAGGAGAGGGATGACTCTGAATCGGTGAACAATGCTGTGACTGGGCATTACTGGGAGCTGGAGGAAGGCCATGGTTCTGGAGTGGTATACAGTGCTGGGATGGGGGTGGGTCTTGAGTTGAATTCTGAAGTGTGATTGGCTGAATTTGCTGTTGCTGCTGTTGTAATATCAGCTGATGATGGGAAACTTTGGAAGGTGGTGAATGAAGAGGAATCTGCTGATGTTTTATTAGAGAATGAGGCTGAATTGGAGAATATGAAGCTGTGAGAGAAAAAAATGACAATTAGTATTGATTTCAAAAATATAGAAATTTTTAAATCACTCTAAAGGAAAAAGTGTTCATTATCAGAAGGTCATAATCATCAGAATTCTATTACAAGTTTTCCAAACGAGTAATTTGAAAAAAAAAAAAATTTTTTTTTTTTTTTGAGACAGAGTCTTGCTCTTGTCACCCAGGCTGGGGTGCAGTGGCATGATCTCAGCTCACTGCAACCTCCACCTCCCTCGTTCAAGCGATTCTCCTGTCTCTGCCTCCAGAGTACCTGGGATTACAGATGCCCGCTACCACACCCAGCTAACTTCTGTATTTTTAGTAGAGACGGGGTTTCACCACGTTGGCCAGGCTGGTCTTGAAACCTGACCTGAAGTGATCCTCCCAACTCAGCCTCCCAAAGTGCTGGGATTACTAGCGTGAGCCATCACGCCTGGCCTGAATATTTAATGACAATTTATAGTTGAAAAACTAGAAAATATCATAAAATACACTGTACTGTGATAAGTTCTAAAAGAAAACTGCCTAAAAGTTAATAATCTGAATCTATACATGGTTTGTTCTTATTATATTTTATAGGTCACCTGAATATCTACATTAACTTTTAGCAAAGTTTATACACTTGAATTTCTTCTTCGCAGGAAAAGAGGAGTATCATCATAGAACAAGTATAACATATATAAAGATAACTTCAAAATCATAAAAATACTATATTAAAATTCATAAAATAAAGATCTCATCCTTTCTAATCCATATCTAAACGTGCTTCCAACTAATAGGGTAATTACTTATAAAGCTTCCCAAATGAGTTTCCATTTTTGAGCTGAGATGAGGGTATATATATCATTTGACCCAGGAAGAGAAAATATTTTGTATAATAATTTAATGTGATTAAGCAAAAGACATGTGTGAATCCTGTAGCACAGTTAATTAATCACTGTAACTAAGAACTCAAATTTAGGGGCCATTCCAAATCTAGGAAAACACTAGTTTTGCTTGCAGAGAATGAGACAATCAGAAGCCCATGCTACCTAAATAAGGGATTTTGTTAACCCTTTTCCCTCACCAAAAAAAAACTTCAATAATTGATGTGACAGTATGAGGTTTTCTCCACAAAGAAGCCACTCAACAGGAATAAATATATATAAGATTAGCACAGTCAAGTGGTAGGGAGCCCCCCATCATTATGCCTTTTCTGCAAACTGGTGGCACATGTTTATAGAAAGGGAGATGCTGATGAAATCCTCCCTAAGTAAGAATGGAAACTGAGTTCACAAGAAGATAAACTGAAACAACTGCTTAATGTTAATATCATGTAAAAATCACACACATTTAACACAGATTTAAAAACAGGGCAATTTTTTTTTCCTAACCTTGGAATATTAGGAGAAAGACTATATTATACCTTACATCTATTTTTGTGTTCAACCACATTTGTGACAACTTTATAAAAACTTTCCACAACTTAAAAAAAAAAAATTTTCACATTTGGTTATTATTTAAAATTTTTGGAATCCTTTAAAGAAATTAACATCTGATTAACATCCAAAAAAGAGGCATTTAGAAAGTTCAATAAATATCCACTAATTGTTAAAAAAAAAAAAAGGAAATCAAGTCAACAAAATAATTTTCATATAGTATCTAGGCTAGTACTTCACACTAAGACTGAAAATTTTATGTCAGTCTTTTAAAATTGTGTTGATATAGACTATGCTAAACAGTATTCAAAAAGGGTAAATTAACAAAATCTTGGATTTCTACAGCGTGCCCTTCATCCAAGGGGCTGAAAGTGCTTTCATGTGTCTCTCATTCATACTTACAAAATGCCTGTGGTATAGGTGGGTATTATTATTTCCCTCTTACAGATAAGTAAATAGATTTTTTTGCAAGCATAACAGCAAGGGCCCACTTCAATTCAATTTTGTAAGTAAAGCTTTAATTTAAATTTACCATACTCTTGAAGTACCATGGATATTATATCTACTAGAATAACAATTCTGGCTGGGCGCAATGGCTCATGCCCGTAATCCCAGCACTTTGGGAGGCTGAGGCGGGAGGATCACCTGAGGTAAGGAGTTCAAGACCAGCCTGGCCAACATGGTGAAACCCCATCTCTACTAACAATACAAAAATTAGCCGGGCTTGGTAACACACGCCTGTTAATACCAGCTATTACTCAGGAGGCTGAGGTGGGAGAATTGCTTGAACTCGGGAGACGGAAGTTGCAGTGAGCCGGGATCGTGCCATTGCACTCCAGCCTGGGCGACAGAGGGAGACGCCATCTCAAAAAAAAAGAATAACAAATATTTCTATGCTCTGGTAAGTAAGCAATCTTTTTATATCTTAGAGCTGTGACAATTCAACAGATTAGCAATCTATCCTTTCATCTAAATTACATTTTTCTTTGATCAGAAATCAAAGTGTGTTTATTTTTAGTCCATAAGACCAATTGATAAGCACATATATTACAGAATAATTAGGTGGCTATGTGAAGCAATACCTCTGTAAAAGAAAAGACCTAGTGCTCTGGAAAAAAAAATCCTATCATGTTGGTTAATTTCTCTGATTTTAAAAAACATCTTATTGTCAGGATGGCTTTATATTCAGAGAATTAATGGCTGACATCTCTCACATATATATATAATTCTATTATTTACAGTAACACATATTATTTCACCCACTAACTACAACAACCCCATGAAGGTGATAGGGTACTATACCAATCCAACATACGACAGATGAAGAAACTCTGAGTAGTTAAGTGACTTGCCCGAAATCATCTGGCTATTAAGGACAGCATTAGGTCTAAAAGAACCTATGATCCTAACTGAGTCTAGGGCCCTGTTATGGACTGAATGTTTGTGGGACAAAATTCGTATGCTGAAGCCCTAATTCCCAATGTGTATTTGTAGATGGGGCCTCTAAGGAAGTAACAAAGGTTAAATGAGGTCATAGGGTGGGGCCCTGACATGACATGGTTTGTGCCCTTTTAAGAAAAGACATCAGAGAGCTTCTGCTCCCTCCATCCACCACAAACTCAAGGCCATGTGAGGACATCTGCAAGCCAGGAAGTGAGCCTTCACCAGAAACTGAACACTGCCAGACCTCGATCTTGGGCTTTCCAGCCTCCAGGACTGTGAGAAAATTAATTTCTGCTCTTTAAGCCACAGTCTATGGTATTTTGTTACGGCAGCTGAGCAGATTAATTAATACAGGACCTTCTCACTACACAATGAATTAATGTCTACAAAAAAACAGTATATATTTTTTCCAATTAAGCTAGTTTCATAAAACCTCTAAAAACTGTGATAGAAAAACTTCAGCTCTAATACAGTTCATATTTCCAAACATTTAAAGTTTGACCTTATTTTACATATTAAAAATAGAATTTACTATGTATCAAGTGGAAACTCCACCTTCAAAAAGAAATGATAAAGAAAACCAAGTTACTTTGGCACCCTAAAAATACATATAAGCAAACAATAACCATGTATACTATAATAATTATTAGACTATACTACATTAGAATACAAGTAGATTTTTTTACATTTAAAATGACTTGAAGGAACATTTTTCTAATTGAGGACAAATAATCAATTGAGAATATCTCAAAATATCTTCGCTTCAGATTAACTTTTTTTTTTTTTTTTAGATGGAGTCTCGCTCTGTTGCCAGGCTGGAGTGCAGTGGTGCGATCTCGACTCACTGCAACCTCCGCCTCCCAGGTTCAAGCGATACTCCTGCCTCAGCCTCCAGAGTAGCTGGAATTACAAGCGGGCGCCACCACGCCTGGCTAATTTTTGTATTTTTAGTAGAGACGGGGTTTCACCATGTTGGCCAGGATGGTCTCGATCTCTTGACCTCATGATCTGCCCGCCTCAGCCTCCCAAAGTGCTGGGATTACAGGCGTGAGCCACCGCGCCAGGCCAAGATTAACTTCTTAACAATAAAAGCAGAAAAACTAAAAAGGTGAAAAATATAGCTATAGCCTTAATAGAAGATATGAATGGCTCTGAATAACTGCAGTGTAAGGCTTAAGAAACTTTTAAGTAGTTCAGGATTTTCTGCGTGGTTTGTTTATAATCAACAACATCAAGGAAAATTGGAGTACATGTAAGATCTGAATTTGGAATTAAAACTGACCTGAGACTCTGGTGGTTTTGGCTTACTGGTTTCCTCCATACTTACACAAGATATTGACCATCAGAGGAATGCAAACTATAAGCATATTATCACACTATTAATGAAAGAGGGGAGAATAAGCTGCAATTCAGAACTAGATATTGAGAGTTAAGGGGGACTGAAAAATCCAAAACTAGATTTCCTTGCTTGAACTAACCCTGAAAGAGTTCCCGGCTTTCTCTGAAAGTAACGTTCTCTTTAGAAAAAAATCAACCTACCTTTCATTATAATTTATCAAAACTGCAAGAATCACTAGAAATTGTCCCTGAGCAGTCATCCTAAGGACCATGGGTCACCACTGCTCCACACTGTCAAAACTAGCTGGATGCTGGGTTGAGGGTGAGAATACTCTGTACAGTAGTGTAAAAACCCAGCTTTTATGCCATACGGAGAGCAGCACCTAGCACACAGAGGTTTAAAAAAAAAAAAGAATTCGTGTCTAACTATACTATGAATATATATATATATATATATTTTTTTTTTTTTTTTTGAGACGGAGTCTTGCTCTGTCACCCAGGCTGGAGTGCAATGGCGCGATCTCGGCTCACTGTAACCTCCACCTCCCCGGTTCAAGTAATTCTCCTGCCTCAGCCTCCCATGTAGCTGGGACTACAGGTGCTGGCCACTACGCACGGCTAATTTTTGTATTTTTAGTAGAGACGGGGTTTCACCATGTTGGTCAGGCTGGTCTAGAACTCCCGACCTGAGGTGATCTGCCCTCCTCAGCCTCCCAAAGTGCTGGGATTATACATGTGAGCTACCGCGCCCAGCTTGAATATATTTATTAATTTATACATTATATCAAAGCCTACTTACATAAGATTCAGATTTAACAATTCTAAGTATAGTGATACCTAATTAGTACCAATAAGAAAGACTGCAATAATTCCAAAATCCAAGTGGGAAAAAAAAAAAGAACTATTAATCCAACAAATATGTACCTCCTACCTAACATACGTAAGTACATATAAGATACAACTTAGTGCTGTCAAGATACAAGGATGAAAAGATGAATCCAAAAAGGGATTAAAGAGTTAATGTAAAGTACTAACACAGTGCCTCACACATACATAAATGCCCAATATTATTATCTTACCCTCAAGGAGCTTACTATCTAGCAGACAAGCTAAGATCAGTTTATAAATAACTATAAAAGAAAAAGAACCAGAAGGGACCATAAAAGTTCAGAGGTAGGAGAAATTTCTAACTAGGGTAATCAG
The DNA here is from genome assembly GCF_028858775.2 of Pan troglodytes. Classification (NCBI taxonomy): domain Eukaryota; kingdom Metazoa; phylum Chordata; class Mammalia; order Primates; family Hominidae; genus Pan; species Pan troglodytes. The sequence goes on from NC_086015.1 coordinate 173,288,324, forward strand.
ACAATGCCACAGTATTGAGATTCAGTGATGTAGAGAATGCTGGCAGTATTAACACAGGAAACTTGAGAAGTGAAATAGGTTTAAGTGGAATATTTTACACTTACACCTAAGTATAAAACAAGTCTTTAAAAAGCAAAGCAGCGTTGTAAAAGGACAGAAAAAAGATGCTTACCCGATGAGGTTGCTGGAACAAAGGAAGTTTTTTGTTTGTTTGTTTGTTTTTGAGACAGAGTCTTGCTCTGTCGCCCAGGCTGGAGTGCAGTGGTGCAATCTTGGCTCACTGCAACCTCCGCCTTCTAGGTTCAAGCAACTCTCATACCTCAGCCTCCCAAGTAGCTGGGACTACAGGTGCGCACCAACCATGCCCTGCTAATTTTTATATTTTTAGTAGAGATGGGGTTTCACCATGTTGGCCAGGCTGGTCTCAAACTCTTGACCTCAAGTGATCCACCCACCTCAGCCTCCCAAAGTGCTGGGATTACAGGCGTGAGCCACTGCACCCGGCCAGATTTTTTTTTTAATGAAACATTTATAAGGTGTATAGCCCAGTGCAACACACATACACATACACACACACACACACACACTCAAACAATATATAGTTATAGTGATTTAGAAAACTATGCAGCTACATTAAGAATAAGGGAGACCTAATTATGGTTGAGAAACAAAGGAAAAGGTCTAGCATGAGAAGATAAAAGACGCTGTAACAATTATGTTCTAAAGAAGGTCAGGAAATTAAAAAAAAAAAGGTAGGATCAATAACAGGGGCAAATGCTGCTAAGTTTAAGAATACATGTAACTCTTTATCTTATTAAAAGTAAACAAAAGTCAATCCTGAGAAATTCTGAGATGAACAGAAGAGACAGTAAGCTCACTCTGGATGGCCCCCACATTTTCAGTATGAGAACCATGAGGCAAGATTATCTGGATAAAGTAAAGGAAGCACAGGTAGAATTCAAAGCTTGAGAAGAATGACAGTGACTCAGGTGATTGCCTGAGATGATCCTCTCAGAGATGAAATCAAAGGCAGATAAAGGCAACAACATAAGGAAAATAATTATGCATAATCCTATGTTTCAAAGTGACAAATTTCTCCCACTGATAACAACTTTAAACAAAATAGTATACTGCTTTTTTAAAAGCTTTAAAAATTATCCCACTGAAGTATATTAAATAAACTACAGGCAAATCTTTTTTTAAAGATAGAAAGTTTTATCAATATAAAGAGAGACCAGTACTTAAAGATGATAATCAAATGTAATTTGATTTTAAAAAACGTATTATATTGTTACAATTTATTTTATCTGTTGGGCTTTTTTGTCTCTTTTCAAGCTACACATTAAGATTAAATTTATAAAATTCACATTTTAAAATGTTTTAAAGGTGTCACTCCTGTTCAAGTCATGAACATCCTTTGTTTTGCTCTGTCTGCTAAGAAAATGAATAATACAACTATTTTCAACAAAAGTTTTATCCCACCTGGTGCTATTAACTGGTGAATACTTGATGTCCGGGTGACAGCTGTGCTTCGTGATTCCAGGCTTGGGCTTTCTCCTTTCTTATTACTTTCTGGAGAAGGATCTCGTTGGCTGATTTTAGAACTGGTCACTGTTGTTTTGTTATGACAAATTGTCAATGACTGAGTTTGACTAGTGCTTTTTGGTGGACCATTCTGTGAGCTAGATAATACACCCAACTTCTGGCTGCGTAATGTTAAATTCTGAACCTAAGAACCACATAACAGAAAATTAGGATGAAAACAGATGGTTTTAATTGATGTGGTCATCATTACCATTATGACAATACTGACAACACATTTATATTATGCTTTTCATACGTAAAGCTCCAAGCACTTGAAAGAACCGATTAATCCTTAAGGAAAGGAGAGTTATTATTCTAAGTAATCACATCTTAAATATTAAGTGGCAATTTTTTTAAAAGACATAAGAGAAAAGAAAAGAGGGAGGGAGAGAAAAAAAAAGAAAGGAAGAGAGGGAAGAAGAAAGGGGGAGGGAAGGGGAGGAGAAGGGAAGGATCATAAAGAACTAAATAAAAGCAGTATGTATATATATACAGATAGTGTGTGAATTATATATGTATGAACTGTGAATATGAGGAAATTACTCTGCAACATACTGCATTTAAAAGTTACCAGTTCTAGCTATAGAGATTAAGGGGACATTAACCTTGTAAGAAAATTAATTCATCAAATCATCTGCCCCATTGTGAAAATTATGAAAAGCATTTTCAAGCAACTCTTTTAATTTAGTAAAATTTTGGTGGTGGTGTTATTGAACATTCACTGCCTTTGAAAACTACATCTCATGAACTGAAAAGACTCTGTATGACCCTGAAATGGCTTTCTATAGTGGCTCCTGCTACACTCAGGGCTATATGAAACATACTGCCAGTCTGGATGGTAGCAAGGATTATCCCAATTACTCTCAGCTGAGATTTATAACCTTTCCAAACAGCAAGATGCAAGACAGAAAAATGCTTCTCCAAAAGTTGCTGAACTTCTTGCCTATCTAGAATGAATGTATCAAATATATGCAGGCTAGCACTGGCCCTGGGAGAGAAACTGAAATAAGAGACTCCGAAGTGATCAAGCAAATGATATACTGCTGCTTTATAAAAACATTCTTCAGTTTCATGTGTGTTCCGTCTCTACATCATTAACTGATGCTCAAAAGCTATACTTTCTCCCAGCACTTTGGGAAATCGAGGCGGGCAGATCACCTGAGGTAAGGAGTTCAAGACCAGCCTGGCCAACACGGTGAAACTCCATCTCTACTAAAGATACAAAAATTAGCCAGGCGTGGTGGCACGCACCTGTAGCCCCAGCTACTCAGAAGGCTGAGGCAGGAGAATCACTTGAACCCAGGAGGCAAAGGGTGCAGTGAGCCAGATGGCACCACTGCACTCCAGCCTGGGCAACAGAGCGAGACTCTGTCTCCAAAACAAGCTGTCCTTTCTCAGGCTGGGCGTGGTGACTTGCACCTGTAATCCCAGCATTTTGGGAGGCCGAGGTGGGTGGATCACTTCAGGCCAGGAGTTCCAGCCTCACCAACACGGCAAACCTGTCTCTACTAAAAATACACAAATTAGCCAGGCATGGTGGCGCATGCCTGTAATCCCAGCTACTCGGGAGGCTGAGGCATGAACTGCTTGAGCCTGGGAGGCGGAGGCTGCAGTGAGCCAAGATATTGCGCCATTGCCCACAAGTCTGGGTGACAGAGCAAGACTCTGTCTCAAAAAAACAAATAAATAAATAAATAATTTTTTAAAAAAGCTATACTTCAGGCCAAACTTTTCATCAGTTCTATTCTAAGCTACTCAAAGAATTTTCTAATTGAAACCATATGGAGTGTCTTCTCTGATTTTTCTCAAATATTTCATACCAATGTAAACATAAATGGACTAATAACCACTGCATTATTAAAGTTTAACGCAAAAACAAAATATACTGACTGGGTGTGGTGGCTCACGCCTGTAATCCCATCACTTTGGGAGGCTGAGGCAGGCGGATCACAAGGTCAGGAGTTTGAGAGCAGCCTGGCCTATTTGGTGAAACACCGTCTCTACTAAAAATACAAAAATTAGCCGGATGTGGGGGCAGGTGCCTGTAGTCCCAGCAGCCCAGGAGGCTGAGGCAGGAGAATTGCTTGAATCCCGGAGGCAGAGGTTGCAGTGAGCTGAGATCACACCACTGCACTCCAGCCTGGGCAACAGAGCGAGACTCTGTCTCAAAAAAAAAAAAAAAAAAAGATAAGAAAAAGAAATATTAGAATCTAGATTTCTCAGATTGCCACTCAAAGCCCTCCACAACCTAGGCTAAAACCCACTTCAAGCCCCCAGTTTCTAGTCCTCCAGCCTACAGTTCTCATATTCCACCCAAACTGTTCTGCTCACTATTCTCCAAATATACCTTCCACTTCCTTCATTTGGAGCTCTTATTCAAGCACCTCTTGCCTAAATGCCATCTTTTCTCAAAGCTGTCTTTTGAAGCCAAACCCATTCTTCCAAGCCCAATAAAATCCCTCTTTCCCTACCTAAGAAACATTCTGAAAGTCCCTGGTTAGAAAAGAGTTTCTTCCTTCTAGAACAACTTTCCCATAGCATTTGGGTCATTACTGGCCTATAGCACAGATGAATATCTAACTTGTTTTAGAATTACTAAATGTATGTTTGTCTGTGAAATACTGAGACTCGCTAGTAGACTCTCATCTCAACATTCATTTTTATACTCCCTGCAGTTCGGTGCTGCAGACTTAATAGATGAGGTATTCTCCTATATATGATTTTGAAATATATATTACATGGCTAATTTTTTGGTAAGCACTTAGTTCTCTTCATCGTGTTCTTAGGCTAACATTAAAATCTGTTCATGTTTACCAAAAACATCTCAACAAGTATCTAGAAGAGGCACATTAAAATCTTCCAGGAAGCAAGAGAAAGACAATATAAAATTTAACATTTGACACAAATGACCTATAAAGTAGACTGCATAGTAATGATAACCAAAGGGTAATAATCTGAAAAACGTGAAAGCATTCCCTCAAATGAAAAGCATATTCACAGTAAACAAGGATTTGACACAATGAACCCCGAAACCTGCAGCATATCCATTTCTATAGAATAATACTCCTTTTGTTCTTAATTTTCCTTTTCTGGAATTCTGAAAGAAAATGTTTATATACTTACATGCACTATGTTGTATATATATTATTTATGTGAACATATATATTTTAGAATATAGTTAAAATATCTATGATCATTTTGACTTAAACATTGACATGGTTTAAATAAATTCCAAACATGAACGCTACACTGCCAAAGTATATTACAAAGTTAATTTAGCTGTTAGTGAAAAGATAACATATATGGATTTCCTTGACAGAGCCTCCCTTTTGAAAGAAAACCCATCCTTTCTAAGAAGAAGAATATTAGGGCACTCTGGTGTCCCACATTCATTTCATCTGAACCCTTCCTTTGATCAAGTTATGAAAACTTTCTGGCTTTTGAAAAAGTCTACATTTTGCCTGAGTTATTTTTGCTAATTTCACATCTCACACTGTTATAGAGGGTTTCCCTGCCAAAATACTCTCACATCAACTATTTAACTGGAATCTAACAAATACTATGGCAATTATCATAGTATCCCTAAGAGTGAGGGTCACATTGCTGACAGTAGAGCTGAGTTTTTAGCTTTTAAATCCAAAGGGTTGTTTTTTTCCTCAATTCTAAGAGTATTCCCCAGATAGCCTTACTGGGGAATACTCTTAGAATTGAGGAAAAAAACAACCCTTTGGATTTACTGGGTCAGATTTCTTTTTCTTTTTTACTTTTTTTGAGACAGAGTCTCACTCAGGCTAGAGGGCAGTGGTTCAATCTCAGCTCACTGCAACCTCCACCTCCTGGGTTCAAGCAATTCTCCTGCCTCAGCCTCCTGAGTAGCTAGGACTACAGGCTTGTGCCACCATGTCTGGCTAATTTTTCTATTTTTAGTAAAAATGGGGTTTCGCCATGTTGGCCAGGCTCATCTCAAACTTCTCGCCTCAAGTGATCCACCCATCTCAGCCTCCCAAAGTGCTGGGATTACATGCGTGAGCCACTGCGCCAGCCTCTGGGTCAGAGTTCTTACTCATTTCTTTTTCTTTTTTCTTTTCTTTTTTTTTTTTTTGAGACAGAGGCTTGCTCTGTCACCCACGCCGGAGTGTAGTGGTGCGATCTCGGCTCACTGCAACCTCCACCTCTCGGGTGCAAGCGATTCTCCTGCCTCAGCCTTGCAAGTTAGCCAGGCTGTTTACAGATACCCACCACCACACCTAGCTAATTTTTGTATTTTTAGTAGAGACGGGATTTCACCATGTTGGCCAGGCTACTCTCAAACTCCTGACCTCAAGTGATCTGCCTGCCTTGGCCTCCCAAAGTGCTGGGATTACAGGCATGAGCCATTATGCCCGGCTCATCTCTTAACACACTCTGCCCTATAACATCTTTCCAAAAATCTTTTTTTATGTGGGTGTGCCTGGTGGGGAGAAGGAATGGAGCATTTAACATAGTAAATAAAAGTGAAATATTCCAAATTTCTCATTTTTACACTATGATATAAGAATGTTTAATACTAAGGAAAAATTAACTGTTGTGCTGACTTCTATAGCTTAAAGAATATTAAAATACAACTTCAGATTTGGTATTTCACAATTAAAATAAATTTTTTAACTGCAAACATAATTCTAAAACTCAACAAAGTTATGCAGAAATTTTCCAAAACAGTCTTGAACTTGAGGAAAGTTATCACTGGAATGCATAAGTGTGAGCATCACCTACCAATGCCAGACTCACTCACTGCCATTTCAAAAGCACAAAGAAGAGAAACAATATCCATAGAGAAATTCCTAAAGTTCAATCCATTCCTCTAGCCCCTCAAAAATCTATCTTTGAATTAAGTCCGATCACAGAGGCTCATAATTAGAACACATCAATCTGGACCCCAAAGACCACTTTTATAAATTATTTTGACTCTATTCACATTAAAAATACCTTTAAATATGAAGTAAGATGTTTTCTTCATGAGTACCAGCAAGAAAAACTGTGCTCCTCAGAACATGTTAAAATCAGCTGTGTTTTCCTAAGCAGCTGGTTTGTTTGTTTCACCTTGGAAACTATAAATTCTTTTTTGTTTTGTTTTGTTTTTGAGACAGGGTCTCACTTTGTTACCCAGTCTGGAATGCAGTGGCTCGATCCTGGCTCACTGCAGCCTCGACCTCCTGGGCTCAAGCAATCCTCCCACCTCAGCCCCCCAGGTAGCTGGGACTACAGGCCCGCACCACCATGCCCTGCAAATTTTTTGTATAGACAGGGTTTTGCCATGTTGACCAGGTTGGTCTCGAACTCCTGAGCTCAAGCAATCCACCGGCCTCTGCCTCCCAAAGAACTAGGATTACAGGTGTGAGCTACCTCGCCCGGCCTGTAAATTCTTTAAGTGGTTGCTTTTCTCCCTTCACTATTAGTTACCTGAAAGCTAAGAACCAACTTTGTGACTTATCTTCAGACAATGCATAACAAAAATAGTAGTTACCAGCTTGTGATATCGTATGTGGAAGCACTATGTTAAGTACTTTTTGTTTCATTTATTCCTTATAACAACACTGAGCTGCAAGTAACAGCTCCGAGAATAGAGCTGAGTTGTTTTAAGGAATAAATGAAACAATTCAGTAAATGAAACATTTAGTAAATGCTATCAGACACTTCTATTTTAATTTATTAACATATTTAATCCTCATAGCAACCTTTTGAAATATATTATAAATGTTATTTTATTTTATATAATTGAAACTGAGGTGAGAGGTTAAGGACTTATAATAATAAAATGGTAGAGCAAGTATTTGAACTCAGAGATTCCGGCTCCAAAGTCCGTATTATAAACACTATGCTATACTATGAATTTGACCAAAATCAATCTGCTGGCAAATGTTGTTGCTGAAATCAGAATTTGAATCCAAGTCTTCCTATCCCCGACTTTTGCAAAAAAAAAAAAAAAAAAAAGTACTATTTACTGAGTGCCTGTAAATGTTCTATACACTAAAGATACATATTACTCATCCTTTTACCCTACAAATATGAATGAATATTAGAGATGTTTGGCAACTTGTCCAAGTCATACAATAAATGACTGAAGTAGGAGCTTAAGTCCACACAGAACTTTATACATGTAAACTGAGCAGCAACTTCACTCCTAGCTCCATGCCACTTTCCTAGTTTTGTGTCTTTTTTCTTACATGGTTCCAACTTACTTTCTGATATTTTACTGTACACACCTTGTAAATGAATTAAAATCTTAGTTGGAACAAAGCCAAATATAAATGAAAAAATAAAATTTAAAATGTTCTGGAAGTTGATGATGGTCTAGCTCTATTAGGTTTCATAAAACCAAAACAAAAGAAAAGAAGATCATTATTTCAGGCTGGCACAGTGGCTCACGCCTGTACTCCCAAAAGTTTGGGAAGCCTAGGTAGGCAGATCACTTGAGCTCAGGGGTTCAGGACCAGCCTGGGCAACATGGCGAAACCCTGCCTCTACAGAAAAAAATACAAAGACTAGCCAGGTGTGGAGGCACACACCTGTAATCCCAGCCACTCAGGAGGCTGAGGTGGGAGGATGGCTTGAGCCCAGGGAGGTCAAGGCTACAATGAGCCATGATTGAGCCACTGCACTCCAGCCTGGGTGACAGAGTGAGACCCTATCTCAAAAATTAAATAACTAAATAAATCAATCAATTAATTTAAAAAGATGATCATTACTTCAACATATTCATTCCACAGAGACATAAAAAGTTTAGAGCTGAAAAATCTTAAAGTTAACAGAGATAAACTTCTCATTTTATAAATACGGGGAAAAAAAGTCCAATAAAGTTAACTGTAGAGAATGCCAGGGCAAGTTAGAAGAAAGCTGGATTTAACTGACCATCATCTTTATAAATTAATACATGAAAATTAGCCTTTACTTGTAAATGAAATAATATACAGAGGTTTTATCAAAAATACCAAGGAATATTATTACTATCTCATTTTTTATTTTTTACCAGAAGATTGAGAACTATTATATTACAAATAAGAAGCCAAAGATGACCCTAAAATATCCATTTCTGCCATATGCAGTCTAAAATATTCATTATGAAGAATACCAGAATACAGCAATATCATGCAAAGTAACACTCTAACTCAATTGTTTTCATTTAAAATGTACTCACTCTAACTCATTCTTGTCAAATTTATTGAGGTGTAACTTACATACAATAAAACAAAACAATGAGTTTTGACATATGTATATACCATATAATTACTACCCCAACCAATATACAGAACATCACCTTAACCATGGAAGTTCACTCATGCCCCTTCCCAATCAATCTCCTCCTACTTTCTACCCCAGATACCACTAATCTGATTGTTTTTCACTATAGTTTTTCCTGTTCTAGAATTTCATATAATGGAATCATAGAGTATGTATCCCTTATACCAAGGTTCTTTTGCTAAACATCATGTTTTTTAAGATTCATCAGTATTTCTGAGCAGTATTCCACTGTAAGAATATATCGAGGCCGGGCGTGGTGGCTCACGCCTGCAATCCCAGCACTTTGGGAGGCTGAGGCAGGCAGATCACCTGAGGTCAGGAGTTCAAGACCAGCCTGGCTAACATGGTGAAACCCTGTTTCTACTTAAAAAAAAAAAAAAAAGAAAAAAGAAAAATTAGCCAGGCGTAGTAGTGCGTGCCTGTAATCCCAGCTACTCGGGAGGCTGAGGCAGGAGAATCACTTGAACCCAGGAGGTGGAGGTTGCAGTGAGCCGAGATGGTGCCACTGTACTCCAGCTTGGTCAATAAGAGCAAAACTCTGTCTCAAAAAAAAAAAAAGTATATATCAAAATTTGTTTATCCACTCAGCAGCTAAAGGACATTTGGTTGTTTCCACTTTGGGGCATTCTGAGTACCGCTGCTATAAACATTCATTTACATGTCTTTATGTGTTTTCACGTCTCTCAGGGTAAACATAAGGAGTAGAACTGCTGAGTCACACGTTACATGTATGTTTCACTTTAAGAGGAACTGTAAAACTGTTTTTCAACGTGTGGCTATACCATTTTAGCCTCTCACCAGCAATGTATGAGAGTCTGGATGCTCCACATTCTCACCAATATATAGTATTAGCAGTCTTCTTCATTTCAGCCATTCTAGTGAGTGTATGGTGATACTCATTGTGGTTTTGATTTGCATTTCTGTAATGATTAATCTCACTGTGTCACCCAGACTGGAAAGCAATGGCACTATCATAGTTCACTGCAGCCTCAATCTCCCAGGCTCGAGCAATCCTCCTGCCTCAGCCTCCTGAAAAGCTGGAATTACAGCAGCGCAGCACCACACTTAAATAATTTTTTTTATTTTTAGTAAAGACCGGGTCTTACTATGTTGCCCAGGCTGGTCTTTAATGCCTGAGTTCACACAATCCTCCTACCTGGGCCTCCAAAAAGTGCTGGGATTACAGGCATGAGCCACTGCACCTGACCAATTTTTAAAATTTTAAATGTGTCTAGTTTAATTCACTTTCAAACTTAAAATCCATCTTGACTTAGTTATTACATAAGGAATACTGCAAAGGAATCTAAGCAAAAGAATATATCTCACATGAGAAATAAATCTGCTTTATGATAAAACTAAACATAGTCATTAACAAAAACTCTCATTAACCTTGACCAACCAATGTTAAATAACCTAAATATCTGTGTTTAATGGTATTATAATTTTTACAGAACAAAAAACATTTTCTTGAAGTTCTCATTGTATTTTATTAAATTTCAATCTGAAATGCATGACAAAGAGCACTGAAACCATCAGTAACTTAAACACAAATGTAATGCTTAACTTTAACCTGAAGATCCAGATCTCAAGTAACACATTATGAAGCTAGACAAGCTCACCTGAGTAGCTGCAGACTGACAGGAAGATGACGATGACGACGAGACAACAGGAATGTCAGACTGTACAGCAGCCACAGTGGTAGCGGGTGTGAAAATCAGCTGTACAGACAGAAAACCAAAAAAATACCCTAAGACAAAAGAACATGTCCCACACACAATGTGTAGCAGGCAAGAGAGACTGAAATTTGTGACAGAAAGACAATGCAGTTTAGGATTATCTCCTCAGCAAAAGGTTCTACATGACAAAGAGAAGTTTCTGATAATAGAGAACTCAAAAAAAATCATAAACATTTTTGAAACAGCTCATGATTCTGATGAGTGCAAAAAAAAGCAGTACTCAAAAAAGAAAATATATTTTGGTGATATGAAATTCTCAGACCAAATTGTGTCTCAAATAAGCTATTATAGTTAAATTTTTCCTAGCTCAGAACTACTGTGGCAGGATTCCTAAAATGGGAAGTTAAAGTAAACAACTAGTCACTATTTTGGGACACAAATTAAATTTCAGTGAGAAACAAAAAGAAACACCAAAAAAGTCTTTTCAGTCCTCTTTATCATAAGGATAACTATGCCACATACTACACTCCAATATTTCACTTAGCTACAAAGGATCTAAAGGACAAATCCAGGTTGCCCTTTCATTTTAAAACTATTTGTAAAGAAATATTCATTCTATGGCCAGGCGTGGTGGCTCACGCCTGTAATCCCAGCACTTTGGAAGGCCAAGGCAGGTGGATCACTGGAGGTCAGGAGTTCAAGACCAGCCTGGCCAACACGGTGAAACCCCATCTCTACTAAAAATACAAAAATTAGCCAGGTGTCGTGGCTCATGCCTGTAATCCCAGCTACTCGAGAGGCTGAGGCAGGAGAATCACGTGAACCCAGGAGGTGGAGGTTGCAGTCAGCTGAGATCACGCCACTGAACTCCAGCCTGGATGACAGAGCAAGACTCCATCTCAAGAAAAAAAAAAAAAGAAAGAAAGAAAGAAATATTCATTCTAAAAGTAAATGCCACACATGTAAAAGTTCAACAACAAAAGAGCCTACAAAAAAATCTTCACATCAAAAAACAAAGACATTTAATTTTTTCACTTATCACTTTCCTTTTTTTTCCTTTTTTCTTTTCTTTTTTTTTTTTGGTGAGACAGAGTCTCTGTCACCCAGGCTGGAGTGCAGTCATGCGATCTCAGCTCACTGCAACCTCTGCCTCCCGGGTTCAAGCGATTCTCCTGCCTCAGCTTCCCGAGTAGCTGGGATTACAGGCATACGCCACAACGCCCAGCTAATTTTTGTATTATTAGTAGAGATGGGGTTTCACCATGTTGGCCAGGCTGGTCTCGAACTCCTGACCTCAAGTGATCCGCCCACCTCAGCCTCCCAAAGTGCTGGGATTACAGGTGTGAGCCACCGTGCCCAGCTCAATTTTTTTCAATATTCAAACAACTGCCATTAATCTATTTTTTCTTTTTTTTTGTTTTGAGACGGAGTTTCACTCTTGTTGCCCAGACTGGAGTGCAATGGCACGATCTCAGCTCACCACAACCTCTGCCTTCCGAGTTCAAGTGATTCTCCTGCCTTAGCCTCCCGAGCAGCTGGGATTACAAGCATGAGTAATTTTTTGTATTTTTAATAGAGACAGGGTTTCTCCATGTTGGTCAGGCTGGTTTTGAACTCCCAACCTCAGGTGATCCACCTGCCTCGGCCTCCCAAAGTGCTGGGATTACAGGCATGAGCCACCATGCTCAGCCAAATGCCATTAATTTCTAAGGCAATACAATCCACTCAGAGATTAACCAATTCAATTTAGTAAATTTGACAAGTTGTTTCAAAGAATGTGTAAATACTTTATTTCAAAATTGTATCAAGGGTTATTCAGTTCCTCTTGCTATCTAAATTAAAATGTTCAACCAAATGTGGATCCAAAAAAATTAGAAAAATTAAACGACCAATTAAATGACCTTTTAAACTTCAGTTCTTTGGTACACTAAATCTAAGTAAATTCAACAACAAAGTACAATGATGAGCCCTCCATATCTATGTAAGGCTCTGTGCTTCGTCATTCAACTATAGATCAAAACAATATTCATTTAAAAAAATAGCTGCATCTGCATTGAACATGTACAAATTTTTCTCTTGTCATTATTCCCTAAACAATATAGTATAACAGTTATTTAAATGATGTTTATATTATACTAAATATATGTAAAGATGATGTAAAGTATATGGGAGGATATACATAGGTTATATGCAAATACTATGCCTTGAGCATCCTCAGATTTGGGTATTCTAGGGGACAGAGAGGGTGGGGCCTGGCAACAATCCACCATAGACACCAAGGGACAAACAGTATAACTTTCCTGAAAAGGTAATTTCCAGTACCAACACCCTGAAAGGACTAAACCTAAAAAGAAGACATTCAATTTAGTTTGACCCGTATGAAACTGCTAATTTTAGAGTCCAAAAATAGCCAAATAGCAACCATCTCAAATGGTTCAACCTAATTTTAAAGCATAGTATGAGTTAAATGATTGGAAACTTTGCAATTTTAGATAGAAAACTGAAGATCCAAGCCAGGTGTGGTGGTTCATGTCTGTAATCCCAGCATTCTGGGAGGTGAGGCAGGTGGATCACAAGGTCAGGAGTTTGAGACCAGCCAGGCCAAGATGGTGAAACCCCGTCTCTACTAAAAATACAAAAATTAGCTGGGTGTGGTGGCGGGCACCCGTAATCCCAGCTACTTGGGAGGCTGAAGTGGGAGAATCACTTGAACCCGGGAGGCAGAGGTTGCAGTGAGCAGAGATCGTGCCACTGCACTCTAGCCTGGGTGACAGAGTGAGACTTCACCTCAAAAAACAACAACAACAACAACAAAAACTGGAGATCCAGATATATATTCAGTCCACTGGACAAAAAAGAATATAAATATATATTAGGGACAACGCTTTTGTCTAGCTTCTTGTAAAGACATCAAATAAAATACATGTCAACCAATTTCTATATTCCTTAAAGAAGCTCAACAATTAAATTAGAAAATCTGTAGATACTCAAATACAGAATAACCAAATTAACATTCCTATATTCATAAAATATCAAAATGAACACAAGAATACAAATAACCTTGCAGAATTTGAGATGGGAAAAACCAAAGTTAAGAATCATCTGGGAGACTATCCCGAACTCCAATATAGAATTCAGAAAATCCTAGGATACAAATTATTAACAACAAAGTTTTTTTAACATCTCTATTTCACCAAATCTAAGTTGACAAAAACAGGCAATGATTTTATGGACCACTGTAAGTACCAAGATGCCATCAGTTATAAAATGCATCCAAATTTCAGAGATGTTAAAATATGAAAAAAAGGTTTTCGATGAATTTGATATTAAAAAATAATCACTCTTACGTTACTGAATCTCTATTAGATTCTCAATGTAATAATTACTATTTGATACCAAGAAGACCTATTAATTAAAAGTAGAATCTTTCATGACATAAATGTACAAGAGCTGAAGGCACGCCCGCATGCACACACACACAATTAAACATTTCTTAAATATTAAAAATACCTCTTATTGTATCAAATCAAGAAACATTTTGATCTCTCAAGTCCTTAAACACTGAAAAAATTTGGTAGCTCATATCTTACCATTTGAGCTCGGAGATACATTTGAGCTTGGCTTGCCGTTAGGGTAGGGGAAGTACTCCCTAGTAACATAGTCTGTTGGGTAATACTGCCGCTGGTAGAACTGGAAGCCTGGGAACGGCTTATTAACTGTGCAGGTGTAGGAGAAGTGGAGAGGTTGATCTAAGGAAGAAAACATATTAGGTCATAGGCTTCCATTTCTTGCTTCCATGTTACTGAATTTCACACCGAGCTGCAGTTAGGCAATCAATGGTATAAATTGTGGCTAAGGAACCCAAAGGAGAAGCCTTTATCTTTGACAGACCCCCTCATTTCTTTGGGCAGTTATTTGCACATATGCAAACAATGGCATGGATTGGTTAGTAATCAGGGCAATTTTTTTTTTTTTTAAGATGGAGTTTCGCTCCTGTTGCCCAGACTGGAGTGCAAGTGCGCGATTTTGGCTCACCGCAACCTCCGCCTCCTGGGTTCAAGTGATTCTCCTGCCTAAGCCTCCCAAGTAGCTGGGATTACAGGCATACGCCACCACGCCCGGCTAATTTTGTATTTTTATTAGAGATGGGGTTTCTCCATGTTGGTCAGGCTGGTCTCGAACTCCTGACCTTAGGTTATCCACCTGCCTCGGCCTCCCAAAGTGCTAGGATTACAGGCATGAGCCACTGCACCCGGCCACAGTTTTTAAGGATAGCTACAACGTGTTTCAGTAAGATTTCTAGTATCTTAAAATATCATTTCCACTACCTCCTAAAAATTAGGGCCAGTGCTCACTTCCGCAGCACATATACTAAAACTGGAACAATATAGAGAAGATTAGCATGGCTCCTGCCCAAAAATGACATTCAAATTCATGAAGCTTTCCATTAGTTTTAATAGGGGATTTTGTATGTTCTCAACACTAAGAAATGATCAATGATTTGAGATGATGGATATGCCAGTTACTCTGATTTGATCACTATACATGATATACATGTATTCAAATATCACCCTGTATCCCATAAATATGTATAGTTATGTGTCAATTAAAAATTAAAAAATAGAGCTACTGTTTCATTTTAATATTCCACATAACTTAAAACATCCTAATCAACAGTTTATTCTGTCACATTCTGAGGAGTTTGTGAACAAAAATTAAAACACAGATAATCCATTCACATATATAAAGACATACATGTAACACATAACCAGTGTAAAGCTGTAAGTCAAAAGCTCTCAAGCAAAAGAAAATACTACTTCTCAAACAGATGGAAAAATCCTGAATATCAGCTACAAAATTAAATTATAAACACTAAAGTTTAAAACTTCTGTTAAAGAATAAACTAGAGCATTGTTGGCCGGGCGCAGTGGCTCACGCTTGTAATCCCAGCACTTTGGGAGGCCGAGGCGGGTGGATCACAAGGTCAGGAGATCGAGACCATCCTGGCTAACATGGTGAAACCCTGTCTCTACTAAAAAAAAAAAAAAAAAAATTAAAAAAATTAGCCGGGTGTGGTGGTGGGTGCCTGTAGTCCCAGCTACTCGGGAGGCTGAGGCAGAAGAATGGCGTGAACCTGGGAGGTGGAGCTTGCAGTGAGCCGAGATTGCGCCACTGCACTCCAGCCTGGGCGACAGAGCGACACTCCATCTAAAAAAAAAAGAAAAAAAAAAAAGAAAAAAACCCAATAAACTAGTGCATTGTTAACCTCTAGAAGGATGCGTAAGAAACTGGTAAGTGGTTGTATCTATAAAGAGACATTGGAGTGGGGTGGCTAGGGTAATAGGGAAAAGAAAAAGCATACTCTTTTTTTATCTTTCTAATTTTAGACCACATGCATATATTACCCATTTTAAAAATAAATAATATTTTTGGCCGGGTGAGGTGGCTCAAACCTATAATCCCGGCACTTTGGGAGGCTGAGGTGGGCGGATCACAAGGTCAGGAGTTTGAGACCAGCCTGACCAACATGGTGAAATCCCATCTCTACTAAAAATACAAAAATTAGCCAGGTGTGATGGCACGCGCCTGTAATCGCAGCTACTCAGAAGGCTGAGGCAGGAGAATCGCTTGAACCCGGGAGGCGGAGG
This sequence comes from Pan troglodytes, assembly GCF_028858775.2. NCBI lineage: Eukaryota > Metazoa > Chordata > Mammalia > Primates > Hominidae > Pan > Pan troglodytes. Next base: position 173,304,510 of record NC_086015.1, read on the forward strand.
TTGCAGTGACCCAAGATCACACCACTACACTCCAGCCTGGGCGACAGAGCGAGACTCTGTCTCAAATAGTAGTAATAATAATAATAATAATATTTTTAAACAGAGAATAATATAATCCAACCTCAAATCATTTTTGTGGAACAAAGCACAGAATACAATTAATAAATATTTTATTAGAAAAAAGAATACTTTATTGGACTTCTTATTCAAGCAACAAGGCAGACTGGACTAATACATCCATGTGACCAAATGGTATCACTGAAATGCTAGATCAACATGAAAAAATCAGAATATACAGCAGAACTCCAAAAGGGAGAGAAAAGCTGGGAAAGGAAATTCCTGGTGCCAGAAAGGAAGAAACTCAAAGCCAGAGAGATGTCACCTCAGCTGACACCAAGGCAGTCTATAAGGGTATCTTGGTTATATAGAGCCAGAAGATCCACCTTTGTGCTTATTTCAGGGGAGGGCTACAAGTCAAATCCCTATTTTGAGCCAAAATCCTGAAAAGAGCTGCCCAATATGTAAAAAGGAGCTGGAAAAGCTCCACCCATACGTTCTGAGAAACAGCAAAGAAGCTTGCATCTGCCCTGCTCCTAGTGGAGGCAGGGAAGGAGGCACCTATGAGAATCAAAACTCCAGGCTTACACCAGGTAGGGGTATAGAATCCACATCCATACTCCCTGTACGGTTCCATAACGCAGCCCAAGACATTAACATCTGAACTAACCCAGGACACTTGTTAAACTGAATGGTGACTGGAGGAAGCTGAGTGAAGTTTATATAGGAGGACCTCTCTGTACTAGTTTTGCAACTTCCTATGATTTATAGGAATTTAATTTATAATTATTTTAAAATAAAAAAGTTTAAAAAACTGTATAGTAGGCACATGACAGTTGGTTATCTAATTCTCTAAATGTATATATATCACATAGTTTTATTTTAATATAATAAAGGTATAAATCAATGCATAAATACCACTAATACAATACAGAATTATTCTGTAATTGTTTGTTTGTTTTTGTTTTGTTCTGTTTTTTTTTTTGAGACAGAGTCTCGCTCTGTCGCCCAGGCTGGAGTGCAGTGGTGCAACCTCGGCTCACTGCAACCTCCACCTCCTGGGTTCACATCATTCTCCTGCCTCAGCCTCCTGAATAGCTGGTACTACAGGCGCCCACCACCACGCCTGGCTAATTTTTTTTTTTTTTTTTTGTATTTTTAGCAGAGACAGGGTTTCATGGTGTTAGGCAGGATGGTCTCAATCTCCTGACCTCACGATCCCTCCCCCTCGGCCTTCCAAAGTGCTGGGATTACAGGCGTGAGCCACCGTGCCCAGCCTATTCTGTAATTTAGATCCTATTCCTAACACATCACTGAAATCACCTTAACAATAGTCACCAACATCTAACTGACAAATTCAGTGGATTCTTTTCAGACCATTCCCTCTCAGTCCTCTTTACCAGCTCTTCTTTTGCACCCACTCCCAAAATGTTCATGCTCTGTCTTTGACACTTTTCTTCTTTTTTTTTTTTTTGAGACAGGGTCTCCCTCTGTCACCCAGGCTGGGGTGCAGTGGAGTGATCATGGCTCACTGCAGCCCCAATTTCCTAGACTCAGATGATCCTTCCTACCTCAGCCTCCTGAGTAGCTGGGACTACAGGCATGCACCACCACACCCGGCTAATCTTTGTTATTTTTTGTAGAGACAGGGTTTCATCATGTTGCCCAAGCTTGCCTCAAACTCCTGGGCTCAAGCGATACCCCCACCTCAGCCTCCCAAAGTGCTGGGATTACCAGCATGAGCCACCGCACCAGACCACACTTTTCTTCTTGAATTCCTAGATTATCATATCTACTTCCATGGTTTCAAACAATTCAATCCTGATGACTCTTGATTCTTAACTATAAACCCTTTTTTGAAGTTCCAGATCCAAATACCTACAGAACACATCTTTCTGGGTATCCTTTACCAGCTCAAATTCAGCATGTTCAAACAGCAAACTAATTATTCCTTTTAAAACAGCTTCTCCTCAAATGGCACTGGCATTTTCTAAAATTCTCCAAGACACAGTATCTCGAAGTCATCCTGATGCTTCCCTCTCCTTTACCACACACACAAAATCAGTCACGTATCTTGTTTCTAATACATCTTTTTGTCTCCTAATTTCCATTTTGAATTTTCATCACTTAGTTTGAGACTTTGGGCCCATGTTATTTCTGGCTTGATTACTTTAATATCTGCAAACTGATACCTCTTACTGGAATCTTGTCACCTTCTACTTGCCAGATAATCTTTCCCTGATTATTAATATTAATTACCCATTTAAGAATCTTCTGAGGCCGGGCGCGGTGGCTCACGCCTGTAATCCCAGCACTTTGGGAGGCCGAGGCGGGCAGATCACGAGGTCAGGAGATCGAGACCATCCTGGATAACACGGTGAAACCCCGTCTCTACTAAAAATACAAAAAAATAGCCAGGCGTGGTGGCGGGCGCCTGTAGTCCCAGCTACTGGGGAGGCTGAGGCAGGAGAATGGCGTGAACCCGGGAAGCGGAGTTTGCAGTGAGCCAAGATCGCACCACTGCACTCCAGCCTGGGTGACAGAGCGAGACTCCGTCTCAAAAAAAAAAAAAAAGAATCTTCTGGATAAAGTTAAACCTCTTCCCTGACAACCTCTCTAGCATCATCTCCTCCCACTCCACACACAACCTTCCCATTACCATAGCAAGGTATGTGTAGTATCATGATCTCAGTCCTCTATGGCACTGGCGATGATATTCCTGACTAGATTGAGCATCCTTGCCACCGCCATGTCCCAGCCCATCTGCAGCTACATAGTGAACAACTTCTCAAAAATCACCTGCTCTAATAAGCTTTTTCAGGCATTCCCATATCCCAAAGCAGAACTGACTATTCCCCCTCTTTGTTGCCTAATTGTTACCGTCCATATACTTTTAGCATATATTTCTATCTCATCCTTCTAAATAATAATTTCTTTAAGGGTGGGGGCCGTGTGTTATTCATCTTCATATATACAGTATCTACGAAAGGTCTTCATTCAATAAGCTTATTAAGTTAATTAATGTCATGTTATTTTAAGGCATATTTCATATTTCAAGGCATATTCATGCAATATTTAAGCTTTGCTCCAGAGATTAAATCACCAACAGGGAAGAACTGGACTCAAGTTTTTCCGACTCATGTATTTTGGCATTCGGGGTACTTTTTAAATATCCTGATAGCTCCCTAGTTCAGGTTACTCTGCAGTAATAATGCCTTAGAACTTTTTTTTCAGTTGGTGATTCTTTCAAAAAACAATAAGAAAGAAATGTACTCTTAGTAAGGATATTTACACATTCTCTAAAGAAAAATGTAATAAAAGTCTTCTTTAAAAAATGATTGGCTGATAGCTAACAAGCTGGAGAATGCTTTTTAAGGAAGTAGAGTACAAAGTACAAACAGAATGCTTTTATTTTTCTTAAAAAAGAAAAGAGGAAGTGAAGACAACTAGCAATGCCCTAACCACCTGTATTCTACTCTAAGTTGTGAGATCAAAGAACAAGTGTTGTGTTTACTTTTAAGTTCCATATAACAAGTAATATTTCAAAAGCAGCTATCTACTAATAACACCCAACTCATGAAGGCCAACAGATCAGTAGCCACCTCTGCAAGAAGTCCGTCTCCCTAGCTAGCCTAACTAAAAAACTGTCCTTCCTTTCCACAACTGATAAGGCTCTCCTTTTTCCTGTGTTGCTCTGCTGACCTAAACCAGATGTCTTTACCAGTTTCCATTATTTTCTCTGTCAGTTCCATCCCAACACTCCTAATTCCCTTTCACTGAAGACCCTGACCAATCCTGTCACTTCATATCTCAAGTCACACTCCACAAAGAAACTCACTCACTGAGCCCGATTACTGCAAGCTGTCTCCCCACTGACGCTAATTCTAGGAGTCACCAGAAAGAAACAAGTCTGCCAGAATAAGCCACTTAACTCCCAACCACCTGTTAATGTCCTCAAAAGGAGTTTCCAACCAATTACTACCCATAGCCAAAGTCCATTTGAGAGTTGCCTCTACCGTTTGACTGATCAGAATCAATCAGGTATACCCTAAATAGAGAAACATTTCACATTAAAAGAATAATGTATCTGTATTCAGTGGCATTAAAAGATTTTTATGTCCACTGCTGAGTAAAAAGGCAGCAAAATAACATGTAGAGTATCATTCATATAGGTACATACAAATGTCTGTGTGTGTATATGTATCACAAATGTGAAAAACATGTTAAGAAAGATGGCCAGGCATAGTGGCTCATGCCAGTAATCCCAGCACTTTGGGAAGCTGAGACAGGTGGATAGCTTGAGCTCAGGAGTTCGAGACCAGCCTGGTCAACATGGTGAAACCCTGTATCTACCAAAAATACAAAAAATTAGCCAGGCATTGTGGTGCACACCTGTGGTCCCAGCTACTCAGGAGGCTGAGCTGGGAGGATCACTTGAGCCTGGGAGGCGGAGGTTGCAGTGAGCCGAGATTGCAGCACTGCACTCCAACCTGGGTGACAGAGCGAGACCCTGTCTCCAAAAAAAAAAGTTAAGAAAAATGACTGCATTGGATATACACACAATAATACATACTCATAACATGATATATGACTAGACTCAATATAGAAACACACACACACCCATGCACCACTACCTGTGAGAACAGTCACCAAAATGTTAAAGGTGTATATATATAATGCCTTCTAGGAGTAAAATCCGGGATTACTTTTTTTAAAGTTTTTAACTTTTCTATGTAGATATTAATTTTAGAATCAGAGAGGAAATGCTATTTTTCTCTTTAATGCTTACCTTAGTATATTAATTTGCTTTTATCATGTTAAAGCAGCTTATAAATAGTATTGCCTCATTATTTAGTGGGAACTGCTATGTGGTATTTCAAATATCAGTAGAGTAAAATGCTATATAGAAATTTTATTTTTATTTTATTTTATTAAGAAAAGAGATGGGGTCTACGTAGTTCAGGCTGGTCTCAAACTTCTGGGCTTAAGTGATTCTCTCCCATCTTGGCCTCCCAAAGTGCTGGGATTACGGGCATGAGCCACCATATCCGGCCCTATGCAGAATTTTTTTTTTTCTTGAGACAGAGTCTCACTCTGCTGCCCGGACTGGAATGCAGTGGCACAATCTCCGCTCACTGCAACCTCCGCCTCCTGGGTTCAAGTGCTTCTCCTGCCTCAGCCTCCTGAGTATCTGCGACCACAAGCGCCCACTACCACGCATGGCTAATTTCTGTATTCTTAGTAGAGACGGGTTTCGCCATGTTGGCCAGGTCTCGAACTCCTGACCTGAAGTGATCTACCTGCCTCGGCCTCCCAAAGTGTTGGGATTATAGGTGTGAGCCATCGCACCCAGACTTTTAAGTAGTAATAGCTATCCATGAAGAATTTTCTTTTTAAGAGACTACATGTTTTTTTTTTGAGATGGAGTCTCACTCTGTCGCCCAGGCTGGAGTGCAGTGGCGCCATCTTGGCTCACTGCAAACTCCGCCTCCTGGGTTCAAGTGATTCTCCTGCCTCAGCCTCCTGAGTAGCTGGGATTACAGGTGCTTGCTACCATGCCTGGCTAATTTTTGCATTTTTAATAGTGACGGGGTTTCACCATGTTGGTCAGGCTGGTCTTGAACTCCTGACCTCGTGATCCACCCACCTCGGCCTCCCAAAATGCTGGGATTACAGGTGTGAGCCACCGTACCCTGCTGAGACTGCGTGTTTTTTAATAAATCAAAGAAATAAAATACCTATCCTATTTATTTTAGAAAAACATTACTTCTACTTTCTGCAATACAAGCTGGTGAAAATAAAACAAACATAAAAAACCTCACAGTCTCCCAATGTTTTCAGATTTTGGCATCCTAGAAAGAAAACTTGCAATGTCAAAACAATTATAATATTGGAAATAATTTAAAATGTCCAGCAACAGGGATGGTTATATAAAATAAAATCCATTCACACAGTGCAACCCCACACAGCAGCTTAAGTGAGACTGATCTCTGTCTGCAAACATAAAAAGATCTCAAGACACACTGTTAAGGGAAAAAAACAAAATGCAGAATACCTGTGTTTACAATGTGTAAAAAAGAGTGCTAAATGCATATATGCACACTTCTCTATGACATATATGTCCAAAATACATAGGATAAGATCTGGAGGGGTATGGAACCAACTAAGAAGACAGACGGACTGAAAGGGAAAGGAGGCTTTAGGGAACTTAATACCTTTTTTACTTTTTCTGTACTGTTGGAATATTTTACAAAAATGCAGTAAAGCTGCTTGTGACCATACAAATATTCAGGCTACAGTTTTATCTCACACTAGTATTAGGTTTTGGAAAAGGCTTCTACACCCAATCACTTAAAATTATATTTTAAAGAATCCTTAAAAACAATGAGTTCTGAAGCCTAAAAAAATTCCCTGAATGAGATAATAGAGGATGAGGACACTAGCAGTAGAACACTGAGTATGACTGATTACAAGCAAATGATTTTCTCTCAGGTAAATTTACATCCCCTATATAGTATAAATATATCAAATGGACTCTGATATGTGGCTGATGTGATTTGGACATTTTTGAGAAAACTGAACAGTTTTAAGGTTCTTGATCTAAAAACAATCTCACTGACCCAATGAATATACTCTCAGGAAATTTTTAAGAAGAAAATAACTAAAAATATATACAAATATATATAATAAAATAGTCAATGCAGGTTTACTTATATTAGCAAAAAGATGGAAAAATTAAAACCACCAGCAAGAGAAAAGTAGTTTTTAAAAATGGTAGAACATTATATACTCATTAAAAATCATATTTACAACCAATAAATAAAGAAGATAATAAAGAAACAAACCATTTGCTTATCCCTCCTACTAAACCCCACTGAAATAGCAATTAATACAGTAAAAAAGGATTGAGAAAACAATCAGACAAATCTAGACTATTGGAAATTCCATAAGGTAAGCTGACCTGAGCTCTTCAAACGTCATGAAAGAAAAAAAAGAAGTCTATTTTTATATTAAAAAGAAAAAAGAGTCTTCAATGCAGTATGTGATCCTTAATTAAATATTCAATGTGATCCTTAATTAAATACTCAATGCGGGCCAGGCATGGTGAGCCGAGATTGTGCCACTGCAGTCCAGCCTGGGCGACAGAGACTCCATCTCAACAAAAAATCGAGGCAGGTGAATCACGAGGTCAGAAGTTCGAAACCAGCCTGCCAACATGGTGAAACCCCATCTCCACTAAAAATACAAAAAATTAGCTGGACATAGTGGCAGACACCTGTAATCCCAGCTACTTGGGAGGTTGAGGCAGAAGAAATCGCTTGAACCTGGCTGGCAGAGGTTGCAGTGAGCCAAGACCACGCCACTGCACTCAAGCCTAGGCCACAGAGTGAGACTCCATCTCAAAAAAGAAAAATTTCAAAAAAAGAAAAAAAAATCTGATAGGCCAGGCACAGTGGCTCACACCTGTAATCCCAGCACTCTGGGAGGCCAAAGCAGGTGGATCACTTGAGCTCAGGAGTTCGAGACCGGCCTGGGCAACATGGCAAGACTTTGACACTACAGAAAATACAAAAATTAGTCAAGTGTGGTGGCACACGACTATAATCTCAGCTACTTGAAGGGCTGAGCAGGGTGGATCACTTGATCCTGGGAGGTGGCAGTTGCAATAAGCCATATTAGCACCACTGCACTCCAGCATGGACAACAAAGTGAGAACCTGTCTTGAAAAAAAAAAAAAAAAAGTGAAAATAAAAGTAAAATAAAATCTGGGCCGGGCGTGGTGGCTCACGCCTGTAATCCCAGCACTTTGAGAGGCCAAGGCGGGCAGATCACAAGGTCAGGAGATCGAGACCATCCTGGCTAACATGGTGAAACCGCGTATCCACTAAAAATACAAAAAATTAGCAGGGCATGGTGGCAGGCGCCTGCAGTCCCAGCTACTCAGGAGGCTGAGGCAGGAGAACGGCGTGAACCTAGGAGGCGGAGCTTGCAGTGAGCCGAGATCACGCCACTGCACTCCAGCCTGGAAGATAGAGCGAGACTCGGTCTCAAAAAAAAAAAAAAATCTGATGAATAGCATAATAGAGATCCAAAGTATTTTATCCATAATAGAAAAACGGAATATTAGTTTGAAAGAACAATGAGAAAACAAGAAAATGCTCTGAGAAATTAGAAATAGTGGCTGAACTAAAATTTTTTTAAAAGTCAAATAAAGAGCTAAAAGAAAAAGTTAAGGAAATATCCCACACACACAAAAAAGGCAGTAAGTGAAAAGGTAAACAAGATAAAGGATCAATCCAGAAAGGTCAACATTCAACCAAGAGCTCCAGAAAGAGAAAACAGAAAATTAATTTCTCATGGATTTGTTTAGTTTCACATATATGATCATTAAAGAACAAAATTAACTTCTTGCAGATTTGTTAAGTTTCACATACATGATCATTAAAAATCTAGTTTCACACTGAGAGGGCCCAACAGGTGTCCTACACAATGACATCTAGACACATTGCCATGAAACTACAAAATAAAAAACTAAAGCAAACAGGCAAATCTCAAAAGATTCTGGAAAGAAAAAACAGGCAGTTACCCCAGAAGAATGATAATGGAACTAACAACAGCCTTTTCTTCAGCAATACTAAAATTTTGAAAAAAGTAATCTTTGCTTTCAAATTTCCTCAGAAAAAATATTTTCAATACAGAATTCATGTAAAGATAATTATAAAAAGAGGTAATTTTCAAGCCCACAAAGATTTAGTTTTTCTTCCACATAGCCTTTAAAAGAAAGTTATAAGATACTGCAGCAAAACAAAATTCTTATCATACTGTCCTTTGACTATTTACTTGTCTGTATCCTCATTATACTCTAAAACCTTTGTTCACTTTCAATCCTTGGCACCTGACACCAAGTAGGCACTCAATACAAAAGTACTGGCATAGACTGTCCTCAGCAATGTGGAAGACTAACATAGAATCCCACATAGTAATGAATCCCTAAATCTAACCTCTGCTGTCTCAGGATCATGATCTCACGGTGAGACCTCTTCTCTGCAAACTCTACCTGTTTTAAAAGTTCAGCGTTCCTCAGCTACTATAATACAATCCTCAAAGATCTCTTTTCTGTTAACTCCTATGACATTTACCACTTGATTATATACTATTATATTATTTACTGTTTGATATATCTAAGCATAGTTCTTCAAATGCATACTCCCTGAGGGAAGAAACTTTGACTTACATGTACCACCAGAGCAAGCAGCACAATGTTGGACAATACACATATTTGCTATAATGGGCAACCAAAGAATCTCATCACTGGGGTCAGGATTAGAAACTCTACTATAACTCAATCTCAGGCAATTAGAATATATCCTAAAATAATTCTCTGCATTGCAATAATCAAGAATTAACATTAGGTCGGGCATGGTGGCTCACGCCTGTAATCCTAGCACTTTGGGAGGCCAAAACAGGCAGATCACCTGAGGTCAGAAGTTTGAGACCAGCCTGGGCAACATAGTGAAACCTGTCTCTACTGAAAACACAAAAAAAAATTAGCTGGGTGTGGTGGTGGGTAACCTGTAATCCCAGTTACTCAGGAGGCTGAGGGAGGAGAATCGCTTCAACCTGGGAAGCAGAGGTTCTAGTGAGCCAAGATCGTGCCACTGCACTACAGCCTGGGTGACAGAGGGAGACTCAGTCTCAAAAAAACAAAAAAAGAGTTAACATTAATAATGTTACAGTTCTTTTAGAATTTATCTAGCAGGCTTTCTGCTTTTTGCTGGGAAGCCCATAAAAAACATACAAAAAGAGCATTAATATCATTACATGTTCTAGTTGATACTTACTACCTACCATACATCTTTCAACAAGTATTTTTTAAGTACCTACTATGTGATGGGCACATGTATTTTTATAACACATATAAACTATTTAAGAAACTCTCACATAATCCTAGATTAACATCTAAACCACTAGTTCTCAAACTTTTTTCTTATTAATAAACACAGTCTTATTCAGAACTTGAGATTCAAACAGATCACAGAACTGCTCTGGCTGGCTAAGGCTTACATAAGATAAGGCCCATAGCCCAATGTGTCAGTCTATGGAGGCTGCTATAATAAAATACCACACACTGGGTCACTTAAACCAGTGGTCCCCAAACTTTTTGGCACCAGGGATCGGTTTCATGGAAGACAATTTTTCCACAGAGAGGGTGGGGAAAATGGGTTTGGGGATGAAACTGTTCCATCTCAGATCATCAGGCATTAGATTCTCAAACCTAGATCCCTCCCATGTGCAGTTCAAAATAGGGTTCACGCTCCTATGAGAATCTAATGCTGCCACTGATCTGACAGGAGGCGGAGCTCAGGCGATAATGCTTGCTCACTCACCACTCTCCTCCTGCTGTGAGGCCCAGTTCCTAACAGGCCACAAAGCAGTACCGTTCCATGGCCTGACCCCTGACTTAAACAACAGAAATTTATTTTGCACACTTTTAGAGGCTGGGAAGTCCAAAATTGAAGTGCCCACAGATTCAGTTTCTGGTGTGGGCTCTCCTCCTGGCTTGTGGACTGCCACCTTCTCACTGTGTCCTCACGTAGCAGAGAAATTGCCAGTGTCTCTTCTTCGAATCAGTTCTATCAGATCAGGGCTCCATTCTTATGACTTCCTTTAACTTCTATCACATCCCTAAAGGTCCTATCTCTAATACAGTCACATCAGTTAGGCTTCAACATATGAATATGGGGGACATAATTCAGTCCATAGCGTCATTTCCTGAACTTTCTCTTTGATACAGATCCAAGGATATCTGGATGAAAAGACTAAAACCATTTAATTAGACAATTTAATTTTACAGAAAATTGGCAGGCATGGAGGTTAAATGACTGGCCATACGTCACATTAACAGACAGTCACAGAATTTAAGATTAGAACCCCAGTCCCTCATCTCCTCCATTCTACTCAACTTTCTCTCATCACAGCATGAACAGTAGTGAAGTCATCAAGTACTCTTGTAACATGAATGTTGAAGGAGCCACATGAGACATCATTAGTCATGAAACCTCCCACATGAACTCCAAACACATAACCAATGCCTACTCAATACTATAGGTGGGTGTCTAATACACATCATCAACTTAACATGTCCAAAATCAAACTCCTAATTTTCTTCTCCAATACCTCCTTTAGCTCCCAATTTTTCCAGATGCTTGAGCCAAAATACTATGGAGTCATCCTTGACTCCTCACATCTTTTATTCAATGCATCCGCATATCTTGTGTTAGCTCTCCTTTCAAAACATATCCAAATTTCTATAATTAAATGTTAAAAAAAATTCACAATCTAGCTAACTACTTTTCACCACCTCTAATATCACCATCACGATCCAAATTGCCAATATCTCTCCATTTGAATTATTACAAGAACATTTAACTCCATGCTTCTATCTTTGACCCCTAGAACCTACTCTCAAAAACCAATTTGAGATCATGTCACTTCCATACCAGAACAGCTCTCCAATAGCTTCCCAACTCATACTTACTAAAACCCAAAGGTCTTATAATTTCCTCATGATTAGGATTACAATTACCTCTCTGATGTCATCTTTAAACCACACTCCCACTCTCACATTCCACTCCAGCCACACTGTCCTCCTTTCTGTTCCCTGTGCATGTCTGCCCTCCTCACCATCCTTAAAAAGGCCAACTTTATTAACAAGGCTTTCCCTGACCATCCTAATTAAAATGGCATATTCCCCCATTGCTTTATTTTTCTTTATTTTTTTATTTCCTTGCTTTATTTTTCTCTTTCACTTACCATCATCTGACATACTATGTACTTGTTTAATGTTCGTCTATCCCTAGCTCCATGAGGAAAGAGATTTGTTTGTTGTGGTACTGTATCCTCAGCACCTAGAAGAGGATTTGGCAAATATTAAACGCTCGATAAATATTTGATGACTGAATGAGTGAATGCATGAATGAACAAAGTCATAAAACTGGGCTTCAAAAGCTCATCTTGTCTAGCATCATAACTAGAAAGTCATTAAAAAAAAAAGTTTTTTCCCTTTCTGACAGAATAGTACAGTGAGTTGAAGCCAAAATATCAGGGATTCATGTAATTACAGGACCAAAATGCAACAAGGAAAGAGAATGATATACACACAGCCCTTAAGTCACTCAGAGACTTATGATTGTAGTTTTCAGCCACATAATCCTTTCCATCTGAAAATTCCCAAATATTTAGTAAAGAAAGAGTGTGTGTGTGTGTGTGTGTGTGTGTGTGTGTGTGTGTGATGGCACTGCCCTCACATGAAAACAAACAAAATTAACTTTTAAGCCCATTTACATTTATGTATAGAAATGCATAGTCAGCCGGGCATGGTGGCTCACACCTGTAATCCCAGAACTTCAGGAGGCCGAAGCAGGCTGATCACCTGAGGTCAGGAGTTCAAGACCAGCCTGGCCAACATGGTAAAACCCCATCTCTACTAAAAATACAAAAATTAGCCAGGCATGGTGGTGGGCGCCTGTAATCCCAGCTATTCGGGAGGCTGAGGCACGAGAATCTCTTGAATCTGGGAGGTGGAGGTTGCAGTGAGCTGAGATCATGCCACTGCACTCCAGCCTGGGCAACAGCGCAAGACTCTGTCAAAAAAAAAAAAAAAAAAAAAAAAAAAGGCAGGCAGGCACAGTAATAATATAGGAAAGCAGGCCAGGCACAGTGGCTCACGCCTATAATCCCAGCATTTTGGGAGGCCAAGGCAGGAGGACTGCTTGAGGCCAGGAGTTCAAGACCAGCCTGAGCAACACAGCGAGACCCCTTCTCTATAAAAAAACAAACAAAAATAGCTGGGTGTGGAGGCATGCACCCATAGTCCCAACTACTCAGTAGGCTGAGGCAGGAGAATTGCTTGAGAATTTGAGGCTGCAGTGAGCTATGATCATGCCACTGCACTCCGGCCTGGGCAACAGTGAGATAGTATCTCCTAACAAAAACAAACAAACAAAAAAATACAGGAGAGCTTTAAACAAAACTTTGTGAGAGAAAATGGGACTACTGAAGGGAAGTAGTCACTTTTACTCTATATATTTGTGTTATCTATTCCTTAGGCAACAATAGTTTGTTCAATTTTATTTAGACAATATAAAAATTAACAAAATAAAGCTCTTCAACCTCCTTCCTCAGAGATGACCACTAATAACAGTTTGTTGTGTACCATTACAGATCTTCTGCTTGCGTAATCAAATGGATACACGCAAATAACTTTAAAAAAAATAAGTAAAATGACAAGAATTCTGCTTCCAAAAAAATGGAGTAGACATACTTTTCCCTATTCCTCCTGCCAAGAACAACTAAAAACTCTTATGTTACATATAAAATAAACCTAAGAAGACCCCAAAAGGTAAAGGAAAAAATACACAGACTGGCTAGAGACCTCAGGACCAAGAAAACAACATGGTAATGAATTCTCTGGATTTTCATTTTGCCTCTTATAACCCACACTTGGAGGGTGGAAATGAAGAAGTCAGTAATCCAGAAACACCACAGGCACAAACAAAAATCCCCAACAAAAGCCTGCTCTTTTTAACCAAAGGACCAGGAAAGGCACAGCTGTGCAACACAGAAAACTTTTAGACAATAATTACTCTACTCCAACCAAACACTACAGAAAAAAACTGTGGCCCCACCCATATCTGCAAAGAACTTGATTTTCCAACTCCCTCAACCCCTCCAACAGGTTCATGTCAGAGAAGGCCATATAGAAAACAGGACTTTCATACTAGCCAGGTGATAATAAACCACCACCAGCACCCCAATGCACCCTGTGGTCTCAGCGGAGACCATGTGGGGAGAGTAAAAGGTACTCCTATTCCTTCTAGATAGAGAGGCTTCAGTAGCAGCCTAGTGAGGAGCCAGAACTCCCACCCCAGCTTAGCAATTAAGAGGAACATCCCTTGAAGTGTCAATGGAGGCTAAATGGGGAACCTGCACTTGTATCCCCTGTATTTCATGCCATTTGGGGACTCATACTTGCACCCTCATATTGCATTAAGGCAGCACACTTCCCTTTGAGAAACAGTCAAAATAAAAAGGTCAAATAAGATCACCAGTCACACAACATAATACTAAAAACATCCAAGTTTCAATAAAAAATCACTCATCACATCCAGAACCAGGAAAACCTCAAAATGAACGAAAAGGACAACCAATAGAAGCCAATACCCAGATAACAAAGATATCAGAATTATATGATGAAGGCTGGGCACAGTGGCTCATGCTTGTAATCCCAGCACTTTGGGAGGCTGAGGCGGGTGGATCACCTGAGGTCAGGAGTTCAAGACCGGCCTGGCCAAAATGGAGAAACCCCGTCTCTACTAAAAATACAAAAATTAGCCAGGCATGGTGGTAAACGCCTGTAATTCCAGCTACTTGGGAGGGTGAGGCATGAGAACTGCTTGAACCCAGGAGTTGGAAGTTGCAGTGAGCCAAGATCATGCCACTGTACTCCAGCCTGGGTGACAGAGCAAGACCTTGTCTCAAAAAAAAAAAAAAAAAAAAAAAGAATTATATGACAAAGCAGCCATCATAAAAATGCTTCAAAGAAGTCAGGCCCAGTAGCATGCACCTATAGTTCCAGCTACTTAGGAAGCCAAGACAGGAGGATCACTTGGGCCCAAGTGTTGGAGGCCGGCCTGGACAACACAGTGAGACCCATCTCTTAAAATGGTTCAAATAAGCAACAATGAGCATACCTAAAACAAATTAAAAAAAAAAAAAAGTCTCCCCAAAGAAACAGAATATATAAAGAACCACCAAATAATAATTTTATTTATTTTTATTTTTTGAGATGGAGTCTTGCTCTACCGCCCAGGATGGAGTGCAGTGGTGTGATCTCGGCTCATTGCAACCTCCGCCTCCCGGGTTCAAGTGATTCTCCTGCCTCAGCTTCCCAAGTAGCTGGAATTATAGGCACGTGCCACCATGGAAGGCTTATTTTTGATTTTTAATAGAGATGGGGTTTCACCATGTTGGCCAGGCTGGTCTCAAACTCCTGACCTCAAGTGATCTGCCTACCTCAGCCTCCCAAAATGCTGGGATTACAGGCGTGAGCCACTGCGCCTGGCCCCAAATAATAATTTTAGACTGCAAATAGAATAACCAAAATAAATAAGTTAAACAAGCTTACACAATGCATTCTTGCTTCTTACACTCAATACATAATGAAAATCCAAGTCTCTCTGACTATAATATTCCACTGTAGGAATTAACTATCATTTTTTTAACTAATCCTCAATTAATGGGCATTTATATTATTTATAATTTTTCACTATTATACATCATGCATATGGGCATAATTATCTAGGTCATTTTTAATTATGTCCCTAAAAGTGACAGTGCTATATGAAAGGGTACGCACAGATTATTCTGGCTTTTTTTGAAACAGGGCCTCACACTGTTGCCCAGGCTAGAGTGCAGTGGCACAATTATAGCTCACTGTAGCCTCAAACTCCTAGGCTCAAGCAATTCTCCTGCCTCAGCCTCTTGAGCAGCTGGGACTGCAGGCACACACCACCACAACTGGCTAATTTCTTTTTATTAGATGGGGTCTACGTTGCCCAGGCTGGTCTCAAACTGCTAGACTCAAGTGATCCCCCCACCTCAGCCTCCCAAAGCACTAGGATTACAAGCATGAGCCACCATTCTCAGCAGGGGCATGTACGTTTTAAAGTTTAACACACACTGCCAAATAACCCTCCAAAAGAGTTGCACCAATCTATATTACCACTAATAGTGTATGAGTATACCTACTTTTTCACATTCTTGCCAACAATAGGTATTGTGTAAACGTTTTTCCTTGTTTTCTACTTTAACAGATGAAAACAGTACTTCACTGTTATTTGTACATATATTTCTATTTTTTTAGACAGGGTTTTGCTCTGTCACCCAGGCTGGAGTGCAATGGTATGATCTCAGCTCATGGCAGCCTTGACCTCCTGGGCTCAAGCAAGCCTCCCACCTCAGCCTCCTAAGTAGCTGGAACTACAGGCGCTTGCCACCACATCCAGCTAATTTTTTGTTGTTGTATTTTGCTTGTAGAGATGGGGTTTCATTCGCATGCCTTGGGCTCCCAGAAAGTGTTGGGATTATAGGCATGAGCCAACATGCTCAGCCTTTTACACACATTTATTATTGATATGTTAAATATATTTTCATGTGTTTAAAAGTCAAAACATAGCCAGGCGCAGTAGTTCACGCTTGTAATCCCAGCACTTTGGGAGGCCGAGGCGGGCAGATCACTTCAGGTCAGGAGTTCGAGACCAGCCTGGCCAACATGGCAAAACCCCATCTCTGCTTAAAATACAAAAATTAGCCGGGCATGGTGGCGTATGCCTGTAGTCCCAGCTGCTTGGGAGGCTGAGGCAGGAGAATCACTTGAACCCAAGAGGCGGAGGTTGCAATGAGCCAAGATCACACCACTGCACTCCAGCCTGGGCGACAGAGCAAGGCTTCATCTCAGGAAAAAAAAAAGTCTTTCTTTTAAAAATTACCAGCTGAGAACTTCTGTGAATTCTCACTGTTTATCTGACTAATATGAGTCTTCAGTATGTTAGAAATATTATCAGCCAGGTGTAGTGGCTCATGCCTATACCACATAATCCCAGCACTTTGCGACCTGCGGTTGGAGGATCACTTGAGCTCAGGAGTTCGAGATCAGTCTGCCTGGGGAACACAGCGAGACCTCAACTCTAATAAAAATTTAAAAAATGAGCCAGGCGTAGTGGTGTGCGCCTGTAGTCCCAGCTACTCAGCAGTCTGAGGTAGGAGGATCACTTGAGCCTGGGAGATTGAGGCCGTAGTGAGTTATGATCGTGCCACTGCACTCCAGCCTCAGAGGAAGACTCTGTCGAAGGAAAGGAAAGGGAATGGAAAGGCAAAGTCAAAGGCAAAGGGAAAGGGAAAGGGAGACTAAAATTCTCCCTGTCTTCCCTTTTGAAAAAAAAATTAAAGTAAAAAAGGAAAAGAAATATTACCCATTTATGCAAACATATTTTCTCCCATTTTGTTGTTTTCACTTTGCTTATGCCATTTTTTGGCAGAAGTAGAATTTTTAGTTGGTTTAACTTCCATTTTAAAATTTAACTAAATCTTTGCCCCATTTAAGTTGAAATACTAAAGACATAAACCTAAAGGCTCAGTCCGAATTAGTTTTAGAGCCAAACAATCATAAAATCACCACTCCATGGCCGGGCACGGTGGCTCACGCCTGTAATCCCAGCACTTTGGGAGGCCGAGGCAGGCGGATCACAAGGTCAAGAGATTGAGACCATCATGGCTAAGACGGTGAAATCCCATCTCTAAAAAATTAGCAGGGTGCGGTGGTGGGCGCCTGTAGTCCCAGCTACTCAGGAGGCTGATGCAGGAGAATGGCGTGAACTCGGGAGGCGGAGCTTGCGGTGAGCCGAGATCACGCCACTGCACTCCAGCCTGGGAGACAGAGCGAGACTCCGTCTCAAAAAAAAAAAAAAAAATCACCACTCCACTACTGACAATAGTGTAGAATTAGTCATGATTCTAATTAGAGAAAAGAAAAGAATGCAGGTACCCACTAGTTACCTATACATTCAATTAACAAGAGTCTACTCTCCAAACCACATATAGATGGAGTATCTGTTATATGAAATCCTTGCGACCAGAAGTGTTTCAGATTTTTTTTTTTTCTTCAGATTTTGGAAAGATACAAACTGGTTTAGCACGCCAAATCTAAAAATCCAAACTCCAAAATCCAAAATGTTCCAATGAACACTCCTCCTTTGAATGTCATGTTGGTGTGCAAAAATTTCAGATTTTAGAGCATTTCGGGTTTTCATATTAGGAATAATCAATCAGTAGGTACACAGTTCCCCCAGGTGGTATGACTGGACTTTGGACTTGATTTTTAAAATAATATTCCATTTCCCCATTGGGAGCCCACTCCTACTCTAAGCCCCAACTACCTAGCTGGTTACCTGACAGCCGTTTTTTCTTCTGGAGAATGGACCCTTTCCCACGGCTTCACTGTTATCTGGAAACCTAACTCAAAATAATCAAAACTCTGAAAACTACTAGTCTGTTACCTGACGGCTCATTATCATCACTACTTAAGAGATCTGTTACCATGCTCCACCCCGTTTTTGGATATTGACCTAAATTTACTAAGTTACCTTGGGCATTGTAATTTTTACTGCTAGTCAAATTACTTGAGCAGAAGCTCACAACGGATAGTAAATAAAGCAAATGTAATGTATTATTCCTTTATTTTACTGGGAATCTGTTCTTCCTACTTACTTATCTTCCCCCACCAGCCATTTACAGCTTTTGGCATACTTCATGGTATAATGCTGCTGGTTTATGACAAGTAACATTAACAATGTCATATATATAAGCACAATCACTAGAATTCTAACTTCTGTGAATGTCACATACATAAAGCCATAATGAAAGACAGTTTAAAAAGATACCTTTTAATAACATGAAGGAAAAAAATTCAAAATAACATATCTATACAAATACATCCTATTGTTATTCCAGTATTTCACAGAATAAAGAATTTGTCTATATAATTTCCTTCAGTAGCCCACAAAATATTTACCACTCCTTTCCTTAATTACCATTGTATTAAAGACATCTGATGTCAATGACAAAAACTCCAGTATTAATGCTTAGAGCTAGGTTACATTATTTAACTTTTTCATTTAATCTAACATCTTCAAGTCATAGGGAACTTTTTAAACTAATCTTGTTCACACTCCAGGACATTCCCACGCCAAAAAAAAAAAGTCAGATCAACAGCCAGAAAAAAAACCAAACAACAAAAAAAACCACAGCTATATGCTGACCACAGCATGTAGTTAGCAAAGACCATACCCTTAGCTGAAGAAATAGAGCACAATTCCTTAACCTTCAATTCCTTAACAACCTACAAACTATATTGTATTGGAGCCAATTTTATGAAGTATCAAAGTATTACCACTCTGGACCAGGAAAAAATATCTAGAAAGGACATTATTAGGTTCTCAACTACAGGCAAATTGCCCCCCACCAGGAAACACCTATAGTTGTCACACTAGAGGAAGGAGAAAGACCACAAGCTGCCAGTATCTAGTAGCCAGGGATGCTGCTAAACATCCTATAATGTACACGATAGCCCCTGACAACAAAGAATTATCTGGCTCATAATGTCCATAGTGATGAGGTTGGGAAACCTGAGACAAATGATGAAATGTGAAAATGAACTGCACTGTATCAATGTTGTATTTCCTGAATTTAGTAATTTTTCTGTGGCTTCAAAAAACAATAGCCTTGTTCTTAGGAAACACACATCAAAGTATTTAGGAATAAAGGAACATATCTCAACTTACAAATGACTCAGAAAAAAATATGTATACATGTAGTGGAAAAGAATGAATGATAAAGTAATGGGGCAATACGCAATAATTGATTAATCTGAGTAGAGTAGATACAGAAATTTTTTTATTATTATTGCAGTTTAAAATTATACCAAAATTAAAAGCTAAACAAGTATTACCATGCCCATAAATTTATTTTACCTGGGAAACTTGGCACAATTTCCCAATATATATGTGCAATATAGCGAATCAGCTTTCTTTTACTCCTTTCTCAAAATAAATTACCCTATCTTGAATGGATACTTGGAAATTGAACCCAAATAACTCATGTAAGCTGAAAGTATAATTTCTAAAACGTGAATTGCACAAAGTTAGAAATGCTTAGATGTCTACCAAGGACATGACATACTATTGTATATCACAGTAAATTCATGGCCAATATCCCTGCATTGTATATTTTAGGCTTTCAATACACACAGAAAACTGAAACCACATAAGATCTGAACATGATCAGTGCAAATGGATATATAAGAAATAATACAAAAAGATTTTTTTAAGACTCAGATTTTCATAAGTTTAACATTAGTTCTGAATTCTTGAATTTTATCATTTCTATTTCTGGGCAATTGTTACTTTAAAGAGCATGCAACAAATTATAATAACAGCTTCATAAATAACAACAGTTGACTTTTGGAAAACAATTCTTTAAAATTTTAAATCCAGGAAAAAAAATTTAGGGAACTTACAGACGTTTGGGACATACTTGACTGCTGTGTGACACTTCCTGTGGGAGATGTAGATGGTCTTCCACTGGACAAACTTGCCTAAAATAGTAAGACTTTTAGAATATGTTGGTAAAAACCTGAAGTTAAGAACTTTCTGATACCATGATAACACAAAACCATAACAATAAATGTCAAAAGGCCTATGTATGAAACAACTAATTTTATAGTCAACATGGCTTAAGCTTCGGTTAAACAGATTTTTTAAATAAGAAAAAGCTGAATGGTGAAAACAGGGGATCCAAAGACTAATCTTATTTTATTAGCTACTTTATTGTCAGTTTCACTTTATGGGTCTCTGTCATCTTTAAAGTGGAATCACTACTCCAGAGTTATGAAAAAGAAATTAGAGCTACAGCAAGAGCCAGTGAGTGGGTTTCAGTTTCCTAACTTGTATCACAAACGTGTTATTTAAAATTACACTACTAAGAAGAAGCAACAGCTGAGAATCTGTTGGTAACAGAAATAAACCTTTTTCAGGTTCAGTCAACTGAGATCCTCCTCTGGTGAGGGGATTTAAGATTAAATCTTACACAGCTTTATTTAAATAGTACAATAGTAACAAAAATCTTTTTAAAAAACAAGCATTTAATAATGAAATCCTGTTATCAGTAGGAATAATATGATTGGATTTTAGAAAAATGGATATACCTATCTTTGTATAGAAAACTTCTGGAGAAGTATGTATTAGATTGTTACTGTGGCCACCTTTGAAGAACGGGAAACAGTGATAGACAGGGAAAAGGAACAGCTTTACTTTACCTCTTATAAACAACTTAATATTGTTTGATTTTTTAATGAGTATAATTACTTATATAATTTTTTTAATCTTATTTTTAGTAAAAATACAATTTATGTAAGCCTAAGTACTCACTGTTGTACCTAGAACTTTATACACCTAAACTAGCATAGCATTTCTCCAATCTGGATAAAAAGCACTGAGACAAAAGCTAGAAACAGAGTAACATAAAAAAAAATCCCCTTTTTCTCAATTAACTTCTATTCGGCAACCTATTAATATATTTCCTCCGGGAAAAATAACCACAGGACATCTGAGAACTCTGAAATAATACCCAATGTATTTATTTTCAGTAACTACCTACAGATAACAGAAACTTTGATCTCGTAAACTCTTATTTTAGTCTTACCTGAACAGCAGCAAGGCTCTGAAGCTGGGAGCTGCTTAAATGCTGCTGCTGAAGAGCTGCAGTATGCAGCATCAAGTGCTGTTGTTGGGCTGCATACATTTGCTGAAGGTACTGAGCAGCTGAGCTGGGGGGCCGATGCAATGCCTGTTGAATTACCTGTGATAAGTCAATTGAACCAATGTCAAACCATAATCTCAACCTTTATCTTAATCAGAAAATCAAAGTATAAAAAAGTGGCAGTTTAAAATTTCACTGCTTTAATACATAATATCATCAAGCTTATTAACATTATTTATTTCCTAGTTACGTATCACTAGAAATCACTAACTTGTACACATTAAAACTACCCAGTGGACCGGGCGCGGTGGCTCACGCCTGTAATTCCAGCACTTTGGGAGGCCGAGATGGGCGGATCACAAGGTCAGGAGATCGAGACCATCCTGGCTAACATGGTGAAACCCCGTCTCTACTAAAAACACAAAAAATTAGCCAGGCATGGTGGCACATGCCTGTAGCCCCAGCTACTTGGGAGGCTGAGGCAGGAGAATCGCTTGAACCTGTGAGGCGAAGGCTGCAGTTGAGCCGAGATCATGCCACTGCACTCCAGCCTGGGCGACACAGCAAGACTCCATCTCAAAAAAAAAAAAAACAAAACAAAACCCAGTGGACAATTCGCAAAAGACAGACCAGGCCAACTAAGCATTTCAAAAGATTTTCAATCTCACCAGTAGTCAAAAACTTACAAATTAAAACAAGATACTATTTTCCAACTTTCAGATGGATAAAGATTTAAAAGAATACTACTACTACCTGGGGAAACCAATACTCCCATACTGCTAGTAAAAATTCAAGTTGGCATAACCTTTTTGGATAAAACTTGGTAGAATTCAGGGCTTGGGTGTGGAGAGAAATACCTTTACCATGCAACCATAACAAATAGTAATGTAGATCAGTGCTGTCCTATACAGTAACAACTAGTCACATGTGCCTACTGAGCACTTAAAATGTGGCTAGTGCAACTAAAGAACTGAGTTAATTTTAAATTGAATTTTAATTAATTTTAATTTTAATGTAAACAGCCACAAGTAACTACTGGCCACTATAGTGTACATTGCTGATACCGATCTATATTTACTAACAAAAAGAAAATCAGTAGGTTACAAAATAGTATATAGAGTAAGATACCATTTTTATATTAAAATATTTGAAAGAATCCACAGGAAAACTTTCAAAGACCACTGATGGGTAGCTAGATTAGAGGTGATTTTTAGCTTCTAGTTCATACTTTTCTATAAATGTCTGAAAATCTTACAATGAGTAGGTATTATTAATAATCATATAAAATTACAAAGCAGCTGGGCAGGTTGGCTCATGCCTGTGATCCCACCACTTTGGGAGGCCAAGGCAGGCAGGTCACCTGAGGTCAGGAGTTCAAGACTAGCCTGGCCAACACAGTGAAACCCTGTCTCTACTAAAAATACAAAAATTGGCCAGGCATGGTGGCATGCACCTGTAATCCCAGATACTCAGGAGGCTCAGGTGGGAGAACTGCTTGAACCCAGGAGGTGGAGGTTGCAGTGACCAGAGATCATGCCACTGCACTCCAGCCTAGACGACAGAGCAAGACCCCATCTCAAAAAAATAATAATAATAAAATAAAAATAAAAAATAAAATTATAAAGCTATTTCTTCTTTAGAAAATTACTCAATAATTTAAAAAAATTTTTAATGTCAAATACCTTGTTTTGCTTCAACATTGAATAAAACTATTCTTACTTAATTCCTTAAAAAGTGTTAATTACTATGAATATTTGTTAGTAAAATGTAAAATCTGAGCCTGAAACTTCATAAATAAATATAGAAAAGTCAAGTACTCTACTAAAATCAGAGAAAATTCCTACACGTCTCCAAAAGGTTAAGTCAGAATAAGTCAATCCTATACAACCAAATCCAAAAGTCACATTGTGCTCACTGTGACTCTGAAACAGCACAGAACCCTAATCACAGCATCAAACCAGAGTTTTCAAAGAGCTAAGGGAGTAATAGTGCCATAATCCTATAGCTTGAGGGTCTCTCAGGACATCTTGAGCCATAATGCCATGAATCCTTTTATCTAAACTTCAAGAAAGCATATTTCTGTGTGTTATTGTTTATTTTCATGTGTTAATATCTCGTCTCTCCAACTATAGACTACTATGCCTGATACAAATTTCTGTCACAAAATCAATGGGAGCTTTTGACCCCTACCTGCAGGGGACTATAGGCCAGCATTAAGTGATTCAGAATTATAACAATATACCTTTTTTAGTCAGATCAATCTCTATTTGTTCTTCTAATTCCATAACAAAATTCTAAAAGCACTGGACTGTATACGGAAAAAAATTCTAAAATCAAACTGAAATAACAATCTATTTGACACATACTTTTGTCAGAGTATACTCATTTTTTCTGTTGTCAGCAGTCTTTCACTACTATTCAATTACTCACAGCAATGAGTAAATACAAGTTATAGATACAGCAAATTGTTCTTATTTATTATAAATTCTTATTCACCCAAGGAGGGTGAAGAGAATTCCCAGGACAGAAAAAGCAAGCTGGAAGATTAAAGAATTACTTAGGTAGTTCAATAAATATTGATTTGATTGCATTTTGGGAGAAGCAATTCTATGGTCTCATAAGAAACAGAGTCAGTGCTATTTATGAGATATATCTACATCTACATATCTATTAATTTTTTATTAATCTATGCAGCTTAATTGAAAACTAGAGGACAAAATTGTATATTAAGCGATCACATTATCAGTCAGGCGTGGTGGCTCATCCCAGCACTTTGGGAGGCTAAGGCAGGAGGAGAGCTTAAAGCCAGAAGGTCAAGACTAGCCTGGGCGACATAGTGAGATCGTGTCTCTACAAAATAAAAAAATTAGCCAAGCATAGTCACATGTGCCTGTAGTCTCAACTACTCAGGAGGCTGAAGCAGGAGGAGCACTTGAGCCCAGGGGGTCGTGAGTTGTGATCATGCCACTGGACTCCAGCCTAGGCAACAGAGAGGGAGAGAAGAGAAAAAAAAAAAAGGGGGGGGCCAGGCGCAGTGGCTCACGCCTATAATCCCAGCACTTTGGGAGGCCGAGGCGGGCGGATTACCAGCTTAAGAGATTGAGACCATCCTGGCTAACATGGTGAAACCCCATCTCTACTAAAAACACAAAAAATTAGCTGGGTGTGGTGGCACGTGCCTGTAGTCCCAGCTACTCGGAAGGCTGAGGCAGGAGAATCGCTTGGACCAGGGAGGCAGAGGTTGCAGTGAGCCAAGATCACGCCACTGCACTCCAGCGTGGGCTACAGGGCGAGACTCAGTCTCAAAAAAAAAAAAAAACCCGGCCGGGCGCGGTAGCTTATGCCTGTGATCCTAGCACTTTGGGAGGCCAAGGCAGGTGGATCACGAGGTCAGGAGTTTGAGACCCGCCTGACCAATATGGTGAAACCCCATCTTTACTAAAAATACAAAAATTAGCTGGACCTGCTGGCACATGTCTGTAGTCCCAGCTGTTCTGGAGGCTGAAGCAGGAGAATCGCTTGAACCTGGGAGGCAGAGGTTGCAGTGAGCCTAGATCACGCCACTGCACTCCAGCCTGGGCGATAGAGCGAGACTCCGTCTCAAAAAAAAAAAAAAAAAAAAAGATCTAAATCCTTTTCCCTGTATCCCTTACCTCAGAGAAAGGTAAAACACATTAAAACCTCACTCTGCATTCAAGTTTGAATTTCTGGTGAACTGGCTGGTTCCACTCCACAGTGATTTTGGAAAACTAAATCCTAAACCAAAAACAGTTAAATAGACATTACACTGGGGTATCCACCATGGAAAAATGGAGCAGAGGAAGGACTATATTGCAAGCAGTTGTTTTCAAGGTAGATGCAATTATAAGGATTCTACCAGAAGAAAGCAGATATAATAGAAAAAATAAGAATTCACAGAGTGGTTAAGGGCACAAGGGCTGAAGTCTGAGAACTAGCTAGGTGAGTTTGGGAAAGTTATTTAGCTGATTTAAAACATTTATTTTCCCATCAGTAAAATGGAGATAATAATAATAGCTACTTCATAAAGGGCTGGTAATGATTAATGGAGATAATTCATGTAACATTTATCAAATGTTTGGCACGTAGCAATTATTCAATAAGTATTAGCTATTACTATCTACTGGAAACCTATAATGTGCCTTACACAGTTCTAGATACTTCATTAATCTCAAAGATATTTCATTTAATCCTCAGAGTAATTAATGAAAGAAGTAGTCTCACCCTCATTTTAGTTTTCTGAGGCTCAAGGGGATTATGTCTCATACCCAAGGCTATATAGCTCCTAAAGATAATGAAAATGGAATTCAAAGTATAATAGAGTGGAAGGTCCATGCCCTTTTTATATAATACCATATTGCCCCAACCTCCATTATCATAAATGTTAACTGAGTAAACTTTACTTTCTCAACTAAGTGACTTCCTAGTTCAATATTCCCTTCCCCCTCTGCCCCTAAGGGATTTAGAATGGATCCTCCTGCTTAGGGTTCTTAGGCCACCTGGGTTTAATATAAACTTCGTAACCTATCTACATACCTGAACAGATCTCCCTAAGTCTATATTTTGAGTTCCAATATAAAATAAACCTACAGCCATTCTGTATGTTGGGGCTCTAGGTTGAATGCCTTCACACTGCAGCAGCACCTAGAGACTTTCCCCTTATAATTTTCTTTACACATAATCCTATAAACTACATGCTGACAAATGTAAGCCCTCTCAATACTATATATATATATTTGGAGATGGAGTCTCACTCTTTTTGCCCAGGCTGGAGTGCAGTGGCGCTATCTTGGCTCACTGCAACCTCTGCCGCCAGGGTTCAAGTAATACTCCTGCCTCAGCCTCCCAAGTAGCTGGGATTACAGGTATGCATTACCATGCCTGGCTAATTTTTATATTCTTAGTAGAGACAGGGTTTCACCATGTTGATCAGGCTGGTCTCAAACATCTGACCTCAAGTGATCCGCCAGCCTTGGTCTCCCAAAGCGCTGGGATTAGAGGTGTGAGCCACCACGCCCCGCATTTTTTTTTTTTTTTTTTTTTTTTTGAGACAGGGTCTCACTCTGTCACCTAGACTGGAGTACAGTGGTGCGATCACAGCTCATTGCAGCCTTGACCTCCTGGGCTCAAAGCAATCCTCCCACCTCAGCCTCCTGAGTAGCTGGGACCACTGGCGCATGCCACCATGCCCTGCTGATTTTTGTATTTTTTGTAGAGATGGGGTTTCAACATGTTGTCCCAGCCGGTCTCCAACTCCTAAGCTCAAGCTATCTCCCTGCCTTGGTCTCCCACAGTGTCGGGATTATAGGCGTGAGCCACCACGCCTGGCCAATAGTATGATTATTAATTAACTTTGTTGGCTGTTGCTGTGGTTGAATGTGTCCCCCAATTAAGTATGTGTTGGAAACTTAATCTCCAATGCAACAGTGTTAAGAGGTGGGACCCCTGAAGGGTGATTAGGCCATAAGGACTCCGCCCACATGAATAGACTACAGGAAATTTTAAAAGGGCTTGAGGCTGCAAATTTGGTATCTTGCTCTCTAGTCTTCCACCATGGAATGAGGCAATAAGACGGCCCTCGTGAGATGCCAGCTCCTTCATATTAGACTTCCCAGCTTCCAGAAATGTAAGAAATAAGTTTCTTTTCTTTACAATTACCCAGTCTTGGTATTCTGCTATAGCCACACAAAATGGATTGAGACAGTTGATTGAAACATTAGTAATTCTAACTGTACATTTGAGAATATGAAACAATACATAAATCCGGCTTAAGCAAAAAGTAATATGACATCTTAAGTCTTAGACTACCCATCACTACAGCTGAAATACCTGTACAGCATGTCGGTCTGAACCACTGTAGACAGAGATCTGTGGCTGCTGCATTCGAGAGGAGGAAGTGGTGATGGTGGTGGTGGTGGTACTGCTGGTTGTTGTTGACACAGAAGATGTTCCCGGGTTTGGTTCAGTATCCATAGCTGTACTATGGTCCTTAAATCTGGCAGGTCACACAAAGGGTTTGTATTGGTAAAAGCATTATCTTATGAGCTTTAAAGAATATTCATTCCAAAGAAATAATCAGCAGTAATCTAAACTGCTAGGAAGGCTCTCATAAAAGACAGGCAACACACAGTCACTATAAGCACTTAGAAGGGAAAAATACTTCACATATATGGAGCATATTTAATAGTTAATACCTACTACATTTGAATTAAAATGATTCAGAATACGTAACTCAGATAACGCATAGCCAAAAGTTTATCTTTGCATTACCGAAAGATTTTTTTTAAACCAAAACAGGTAATGAGAGAATACTAAACTACCCTAGGAAAATAAAAATTTAAGCAGTATCAGAGTATTTTAAAACATTTCTTTACATTCTTTTGACCACACTAATTACAAATTAAAGTCATTCTTACCTATACATTAGAACAGAATGCCTAAGGACTCACGTTAACTAGCTTAGTTTAGTTTACCATATAAACTTTGCTTAAAAATAAGTTCTTTTTTAAAAATGTTAAAAAGTAATTTTTTTAACTCACACTGGCTTTTCCCCTAATCAGTCTACAACGCTGTCCTTACTACTTCTAATAGCTGAGTTATACTTATTAGCAGATTGCTGTGAGAACACAGAGAAGCAGCAAACAGCAACTTCCCATACCCTTACAAAATCTTTTTCACAAAGAATTACTCCAGATTTTGAAAACATAAATTATGTCACCTCCTCATGTATGGACAGTAAAGTACACTTTTATACCAGACTTTCTGATCTCTTCCCTCCAATACTATAATCTTACTTGTTGTGGTACAAAATTCCACTAAATACAGAATCTGTATTTGAATAAATTCAAACATTTTAAGTCAATTCTAAGGACCTCCATATTGTTAGAAACCAGAAGAGCAGTAGTTTTTGTCGGGCCAGAAATGTACCTCGAAGGTGAAAAGCACACAAGAGATTACACTGGTTTTATCTCCCTTTTCTTATCGGTCTTTTCTTCTGAGAAACTAAATCCCACCCACCCCACATTAGCAGCACTGATAAAAATGTAAGAACACTTTCTATTCCACGAAAAAACAAATGAATTTGGCACTAATTGGTACACATACACTATTACCATAGCGTTGCTTTTTTAAGTACAAATTTTCTTTGTTCTATATTACGTATGTAAACAGTATTTATATTCTCTGAGGAACCAAATGTAAAAAAAACCTAACAAAAAAAAAAAAAGGAAAAGTGGGGGCCTTGAGTGGCGGTTCACACCTGTCATCCTACCACTTAGGAGGAGGACTGCTTGAGCTTAGGAGTTCAAAGCCAGCCTGGGCAACATAGGGAAACCCTGTCTCTACAAATGAAAAATAAAAAATTAGCCAGGCCTGGTGGCACAGGACTGTGGTCCCAGCAACTTGAGAGGCTAAGGTGGGAAAATCACTTGAGCCCAGGAGGTCCAGGCTGCAGTGAGCTATGATCGTGCCACTGCACTCCAGCCTGGGAGATAAGAGTGAGAGACGCTGTCACAAAGAAAGAAAAAGAAAATAGGAGGAAAAGTGAAAGGAAAACCGTCAGGAAGAAAGCTGACTCCTCACTTACTTTTTGGATTAGTAAATAATTCATACGTTTTTATACTTGTTTTTTTTTTTTTCCAAACTGCCTTCCAATCAAATCACAGCATCACATGGTAACTGTTCAACATTATACAGTATTAGTGTTAGGTAAGGTAAACTTTTTACCGACCTGCTGCCTGTCATACTACTACCGTATCGTGTACCAGTGACATGCAAAAGGCCAGCTTAAGTTCTGGTTTTTTAAAAGTGTTAATCTGCTCAACTATGCCCTCCAATCCAAACAGTATGGTAAACAGTTCTAACTCCTAACCAAAAATGGTCACAGAGAATCCAAATTCTAGGCATAAGTCTAAACATCGGTTGAGCGGAACTGGCCAAACCATCGCACTGCATTTCGAGGCCTGGCACAAAAGAACAACTTTGGTAACTCCACCGTCTAGGCATACTAATACCTGCAAAATACAGCCAGCAGTTCTGGTGCACAAGAGGCCTACCCAGGAAACAGTAAGTTCTGGAGTCGTTAACTAAACATACCGTCACACCGACACACAAGAATGTGGCCCGCGTGTGAGGCAGCAACGCTGCACCCAGAGACTCGAGGGAAAGACCTTTCTTTCAGGGTGTTTTCAGCCTCACCAGACCTGCAAGCAGCCCCCGCCGCTCTCAGGCCCACGCCGGGACACCTCCTGCACGCCTCCGGCACGAGGGAAGCGGGCAGCCCCGCGTGTCGGATTCTCCCGCTGAGGAGGAATGGGGTGGCGCCGGGGCGGGAAGGAGAAGAAGGCGAAGGAGGCCTGGCAGTGCCCGCCCTGCCCTACCCAGCCTCCGCGGGCCCCTGCGCAGGCAGCCGTAACAAGGCTGCCCGCGGGGCCCACTTGCAGGAATGACAGCGCCTGAGGAGCCCACCCGGGCTCGTTCCCCGGAAAACCCCAGCTCCCGGAGTCCCAAGGGTGACCCTGCGCGCAGGGCCGCGCAGATCCGGGACCTGATGGCGGAAGGGGCGCTCCTGCCTGGAGGGTAACTGGACCCTAGAGTTCGTCTTCGCCCCGCGACACGGGCCTAGCAGGCTCCTCCACGATAGGACGGGTCTCGAGTCTCTCTTTCCCCACACTGCCCGCAAAAGAGCCCTGAGCTTTCCCCTGGGGGAACGTGTCGCTGCCCCAACTCGCCCCCCCTAGTTACGACATCAGTCACCATCTAGTCACTCACTCCGCTTCCGCCATCTTCTCTCCTCCATCACTAACATGGGCTGCGCATGCGCCCCCCGGCGGCGGGCGGAGAGGCGGGGTCGGCTCGGCCCCCAGAGCCAGAGGTCACGTGGCGTCCTCAGCTTCCAATCGCCCCCGCCCACCTCAGGAATTGCTGTTTCTGGAAAGTGACCAGATTTCCCCCACTAAGATAACCAGTGTCTCCTCTCCAAACCCCTCTCTTTCTCTCCTCCAGGATCTTCCTCTTGGGGAGGTATCTGTAATAAAGATATAAAAAGTTATCTTAGATTGTTAAATCTAAAATTTGAAGAATATGGGCGCGGTGGCTCACCTGTAATCCCAGCACTTTGGGAGGTTGAGGAGGATCTCTTGAAGCGAGGAGTTCAGGACCAGCCTTGACAATAAAGTGAGACCCTGACTCTACCAAAAAAAAGCCCAACAATAATAATAATAGTAATAATTTTGAAGAATATCTAAAATATACCAAAGCCTATGCAAACTGCGGAATGGTTTCAAAGAAAATACCCACGAGGATTAGAGGCTGAGGTCTCAGGGAGAAAGGAAATTCAGGGCTGGCTGCAGGGCTTGTTGCCTGGGAGCTTTGGGGCTTGAGGGTCCCAACCAGCAGTATACCTCTCTCCAGCTGAAAGATAGTGTTCAGATGCCAGTGAATGAGTGGTTAAGGAATCATCCTGACTACCCTAGGCATATCATTCATGTCTTCAGTATGAATTTGCTGAGCGCTTAGTAGGAATTGCAAACTTGAACACCACAAGGAACAAGCAGGAACAGCCAACAGTTTGCTAGTGTAGTCTGCTAAATGCCAACAACTCAGGTGTGTGAGACAAACATATAAAGATAAGTAAAATAACACATTTAAATATAAATATGAAATAATAAAGATGAGTCCTTGTCTTCCAAGAAGTAGCGGAGCGGGTTTTATAGACATTTGCATACAATATAATGTGTTCTGAAGACCGGGACAATGGCTCACCCTCATAATACCAGCACTTTGGGAAGTGAAGTTGGGAGGATTGCTTGAGCCCGGGAGTTTGAGACCAGCCTGGGCAACATGGGGAAATCCCATCTCTACAAAAAATACAAAAATTAGCCGTATGTCGTGGCGCGCACCTGTCGTCCCAGCTACTCAGGAGGCTGAGGAAAAAGTGTTCTGAAACAGATCTATTAAGTGCTTTGGAAACTTGAAAGTTCAAGGTGTATAATAAATCTTTACCTCCCTTTACAGGAAAAAAAAAAAGCATACGAACCATAAACAATGTCTCTTTTTGCATTTTGTGAGGTGATGGAGTCACAATAATTTCAAGAACTGAGAATGAAGTATTGATATAAATCCATCCGGAAGTGTAATATGGTCTAATGAAAAGTATACTTAGTCTTAGAAATCCTATATTCCAGGATGTGCCTAAGGAAGGGAAAAGAACACTTCCGATCTATGTGAGCTTAAATTGTCCCTTTGCCCACTTTTCCCATCTGATAACATCTTTTTTTTTTACCTTGTCTACCTAATAGCAGTACTATCTACTACTACTTCTAGAATTCATTGAGAAAGTCTCCTTTTAAAAGTCCCTGTAGACCAGGCACAGAGGCTCACTCCTGTTATACCAGCAATTTGGGGGGCCGAGGAAGACGGATAACCTGAGGTCAGGAGTTCAAGACCAGCCTGGCCAACATGGTGAAATCCGGTCTCTACTAAAAATACAAGAATTAGCCGGATGTAGCGGCACCCGCCTATAATCCCAGCTACTCCAGAGGCTGAGGCAGGAGAATCGCCTGAACCTGGGAGATGGAGGTTGCAGAGAGACAGTGCCACTTCATTACAGCCTGGGAAACAGACTGAGACTGCATCTCAAAAGAAAATAAAAAGTCCTTGTAGATGCTTTAAAATATGACTGCTTTTTCTTTCATTCTGACTCGCTCATATATCATTGTTATTAAACTTTTTTTTTTTTTTAATTGAGACGGAGTCTTACTCTGTCGCCCGGGTTGGAGTGCAACGATGAGATCTCGGCTCACCACAACCTCCGCCTCCCGGATTCAAGCAATTCTCCTGCCTCAGCCTTCCGAGTAGCTGGGATTACGGGCACGTGCCACCACACCCAGCAAATTTTTTCTATATTTCTGGTAGAGACGGGGTTTCACCATGTTGGCCAGGCTGGTCTTGCACTCCTGACATCAGGTGATCCGCCGGCCTCAGCCTCTCAAAGTGCTGGGATTACAGGCGTGAGCCATTGCACCCGGCCTTTTATTAAACTTCCAAGAATCGGCCGGGCGCAGTGGCTCATGCCTGTAATCCCAGCACTTTGGGAGGCCGAGGCGGGTGGATCACCAAACGTCAGGAGTTCAAGACCAGCCTGGCCAATATGGTGAAACCCCATCTCTACAAAAAATACAAAAATTAGCCGGGCGGTAGTGGCGTGTGCCTGTAATCCCAGCTACTCCGGAGGCTGAGGCACGATGATTGCTTGAACCCAGGAGATGGAGGTTGTGGTGAGCGGGGATGGTGCCACTGCCCTCCAGCCTGCCAATAAAGCGAGACTCCGTCTAAAAAAAAAAAAAAAACCACAAAACTTTCAAGAATCAACTATACATTGGTATTGCTGAAACTATTTTGTTTAGAGAAACAAAAGTGAAGAAAGCACAGTCTTAGGCCTAAACATGGAAAATGTATAAATCAAAGATGTATTTGGAATACATAGGCCAAAATTGTTTTTTTTTATCCTCCTTTCACTTGAACATCTAGGTCCTATATCCCTAGTGTTACCTCGTACAGATTGCCTTTAAAAATGAGAATATATGTCCAGTCACGGTGGCTCATGCCTGTAATCCCAGCACTTTGGGAGGCCAAGATGGGCGGATCGCCTGAGGTCAGGAGTTTGAGACCAGCCTGGCCAGCATGATAAAACCCGGTCTCTACTAAAAATACAAAAATTAGCCGGGCATGGTGGCAGGCGCCTGTAATCCCAGCTACTCGGGGAGGCTGAGGCAGGATAATCACTCGAACCCAGGAGGCAGAGGTTGCAGTGAGCTGAGATCACGCCATTGCACTCCAGCCTGGACAACAGAGAGAGACTCCGTCTAAAAAAAAAAAGCCAGGGGGGAATATATGTTGGGTAAAATCAGAATAGTATTGTTTTTTAGAAACATTTCAATGCTCAATACTTATTATAACAGCTAACACTTGTATCACCTTTTATAAAGTGCAAAGGATTTCCATAAAACTCATTTGTTGATCTTCACAATAACTCTGTGATATAGTTATCATGATTCCCATTTAGCACAGAAGTATAGTGAGCTTCAAGGTAATTAAGTGCCTCGGGTGACTGCTAGCATGTACAAGAAGTGGAGTTCTAATTTAAGGTTGCCATCTCCAAAGCCAAGTTTTCTTCACTACATCATTCAGCAAGCCACTATGCAAAACATTAAAGGGGACAAGGTATGATGGAAGACCACTCTCAAGAAACTTACCGGCCAGGCACGGTGACTCACGCCTGTCATCCCAACACTTTGGGAGGCAGAGGCAGGTGGATCACCTGAGGTCAGGAGTTTTAAGACCGGCCTGGCCAACATGGTGAAACCCCATCTCTACAAAAATACAAAAATTAGCCGGGCACAATGGTGGGTGCCTGTAATCCCAGCTACTCAGGAGGCTGAGGCAGGAGAATCACTTGAACCTGGGAGGCAGAGGTTGCAGTAAGCCGAGATCGCGCCATTGCACTCTAGCCTGGGTGACCGAGCAAAACTCCGTCTCAAAAAAAAAAAGAAACTTACCATCAGTTGTCTGATCAAACAGAAGGTATTTTACCTCTATCATTTCCTAGGGGAAAAAAATGTATATGGTATGCTAGCAGGATGGATTTTCTCAATTTTTGCAAGAACAATTACCTTGGAAAAGTACAAAGATCCTGTTTTATTTTAGAAAAATCCCTCTAGCTTTGTGAAGGATGGACTGGGGGAAAGTGTAACTGGGGAGAGGATCAGTTGGGAAACTGTGCATTAATCCTTATAGAAATGATAAGGGTGGACCAGGCGCGGTGGCTCACGCCTGTAATCCCAGCACTTTGGGAGGCCAAGGCAGGCGGATCATGAGGTCAGGAGATCGAGACCATCCTGGCTAACATGGTGAAACCCCGTCTCTACTAAAAATACAAAAAATTAGCCGGGCATGGTGGCGGGCGCCTGTAGTCCCAGCTACTCAGGAGGCTGAGGCAGGAGAATGGCGTGAACCCGGGAGGCAGAGGTTGCAGTGAGCTGAGATCGCACCACTGCACTCCAGCCTGGGCAACAGAGCAAGACTCCGTCTGAAAAAAAAAAAAAAAGAAATGATAAAGGTTAGGGGAAGAAAAGGGAGGGCTAAATTGAACTTTGGAACAGTCACATTTCAGGTGCTCAATAGGTACATACGGCTAGTGGCTACCATATTGGACAGTACAGATGTAGAACATTTCCATCATCACGAATAGTTCTACTGGACGGCACTGGTCTGGTCTCTTGATCAGAGGTTGCCAAACAACAGCCCACAGACTAAATCTAGACTGTAACTTGTTTTTGTATGGCCTGCAAGCTAAGAATGGATTTTTACATTTTCTAATAATTGAAAAAAAATCAAAAGAATCATATGTTGTTATACGTGAAATTTAGGTATTTCAGTGTCCATAAATAAAATGTTATTAGAACACAGCCACACTAATTCCTTTATGTATTATCTGTGGCTGCTTTTATGCTACAAGGGCAGAGTTGAATAGCTGTGACAGACACCATGATGGTCCGCAAAGTGTAACATATTTACTATCCAGCATTTTTTTTTTTTTTTTGAGAGAGAGTCTCGCTCCATCACCCAGGCTGGAGTGCAGTGGCGTGATCTCGGCTCACTGCATGCTCCGCCTCTCGGGTTCACACCATTCTCCCGCCTCAGCCTCCCCAGTAGCTGCGACTACAGATGCCTGCCACCACGCCTGGCTAATTTTTCTGTATTTTTAGTAGAGATGGGGTTTCACCGTGTTAGCCAGAATGGTCTCGATCTACCGACACTGTGATCCGCCCACCTCGGCCTCCCAAAGTGCTGGGATTACAGGTGTGAACCACCGTGCCAGGACTTTTTTTTTTTTTTTTTTTTGAGACCAAGTCTCACTCTGTTGCCCAGGCTGGAGTGCAGTGGCACGATCTCAGCTCACCGCAACCTCCGCCTGCTGGGTTCAAGCGATTCTCCTGCCTCAGCTTCCCAAGTAGCTGGGACTAAAGGTGTGAGTCACCACACCCGGCTAACTTTTGTATCTTTTGTAGAGATGGGGCTTCACCATGTTGGCCAGGCTGGTCTTGAACTCAAACTCCTGACCTCAGATGATCCGCACACCTCGGCCTCCCAAAGTGCTAAGATTATAGGCATAAGCCACCACATGTGGCTCTATCCAGCCTTTTACAGAAAAAGTTTGCTGACTATTCTACATCATTGACCACCCTACACTGGGTTCTTTCAGAGTACTTAATAGAGCGCACACACTGTCGATGCCTAAGTTGGACCACGATTGCTCTCATAGGATCTAATGTGATGAGACAAAAAGTCCAACAGACTTAGATTTTAACGCTGAGCTCACTCCTTTACCAAATGAGCCACGTTGAGCAAGTAATTTAATTGCTTCAAGTTTCTTGGGGTTTTTCTGTTTTTTGTATTTTGGTTTTTGGTTTTTTTTTTGAGACAGAGTCTCACTCTGTTGCTTAGGCTAGAGTGGTGTCACGATCTCAGCTTACTGCAACTTCTGCCTCCTGGGGTCAAGCAATTCTCCTGTCTCAGCCCCCCGAGTAGCTGGGACTACAGGCGCCTGCCACCATGCCCAGCTAATTTTTGTATTTTTAGTAGAGATGGGGTTTCACCTTGTCAGTCAGTCTGGTCTCGAACTCCTGACCTCAGGTGATCCATCCGCCTTGGCCTCCCAAAGTACTGGGATTACAGGCGTGAGCCACCATGCCCAGCCCAAGTTTTATTTTATAATGTAAAGAAAAAAGGGGATGATAATACCTCACAAGATTGTTGTAAAGTCTAAAAAAGTCTAATGTAAAGTCTAAAAAAGTCCTCTTTTTCTTTTTTTCGTTTAATTTTTTTTAGAGACAATCTTGCTCTGCTGCCCAGGCTGGCTGGAGTGCAGTGGCTTCTCACAGGTATGAACATAGCTCATTGTAGCCTTGAATTCCTGGGGCTCAAGTGATCTTCCTGCTTCAGCCTCCCGAACAGCTGGAACTACAGGCACTCACCACCATGCACCTTTTTTTTTTTAACTTTTTATCGAGGTCCTCTTTCATCTAGATTTTCTCAATAACTATGATTGAATATGCATAATAATCAGTTTTAAATGCTTGTTGAGAGAATGAAGACTTGAATGTTTGGTTGAATAAGACAAAATTTCAGTATAGCCTGTAAATTTGAATGACACATAGATAGACTTGCTTTCTCTTTAATACTCTAAAATCAAATACTTTTTTTGGGGGGGGACAGATTCTCACTCTGTCACCCAGGCTAGAGTGCAGTGGCCCGATCTGGATCTCGGCCTTGGCTCACTGCAAGCTCCACCTCCCAGGTTCAAGCAATTCTTGTGCCTCAGCCTCCCAAGTAGCTGGGATTACAGGTGCATGCTACCACACCTGGCTATTTTTTTGTATTTGTAGTAGAGATGGGGTTTCACCATATTGGCCATGCTGGTCTCAAACTCCTGACCTCAAGCCATCTACCTGCCTCAGCCTCCCACAATGCTGGAATTGCAGGCGTGAGCCACCACGCCCGACTCCAAATACTTTTACTAAACCAATTTTTTTCCTTTTTCTTTCTTTCTTTTTTTTTTTTTTTGAGACAGAGTCTCGCTCTGTCACACAGGCTGGAGTGCAGCGATGTGATCTCGGCTCACTGCAACCTCCGCCTCCTGGATTCAGGCAATTCTTGTGCCTCAGCCTCCCGAGTAGCTAGGGTTACAGGCTCACACCACCACACCTGACTAATTTTTTGTGCTTTCAGTAGAGATAGGGTTTCACTATGTTGGCCACGCTGATCTTGAGCTCCTGACCTCAGGTGATCTGCCTGCCTGCCTCAGCCTCCCAAAGTGCTGGGATTACAGGCATGAGCCACCGCACCTGGCCATAAAGCAAATTTTATTGAAACTGAAAACATATTCCCTAGTCTTGCTACCTCTCACCTACTTTTGCAATAGATCATTATGTTAATCATATGCTTGGCGGGGCGCAGTGGCTCACTACTGTAATTCCCAGCAGTTTGGGAGGCCGACATGGGCAGATTACCTGAGGTCAGGAGTTCGAGACCAGCCTTGCCAACATGGTGAAACCCTGTCTCTACTAAAAATACAAAAAATTAGCCAGGCATGGTGATGCATGCCTGTAATCTCATCTACTAGGATTACTAGGGAGGCTGAGGCAGAAGAATCACTTGAACCTGGGGGGCAGAGGTTGCAGTGAGCCGAGATCGGTCCATTGCACTCCAGCTTGGGCAACAAGTGCAAAACTCAAAAACTGTCTCAAAAAAAAAAAAAAATCATGTGCTTACCAGTCTTACTTTCCCTTATATACCAGTGGGTGGCACTGTACACAGTTGGCTGTATCTCCCTCAGTGCTGAAGAGTGGAAACAGAGCATTAAAGTTGGAAGGGACTTTCAAATTGATGTGACCCATACTGAGGAAGAATCCATGGCAAAAGCAGAATCTGAACTCTGACCTCCTATCCTCCCATTCCAGAATTTTTTGCTTAGTGCCACAAGGCCTCACTACAAGTGTGCAGGTGCTCAATAAACACTTGAGGATGCTGTACACTCTCATTTCCATTCTGCTTTTATGCTTAGTTTCTGCTTAGCATTGTGGCAGCTTAGAAGCACTGTTGTAAATCAGGGCTTTCGAATCAGACAAACTAAGACTTGAATCCTGGCTCTACCATGCACCAGCTCTGTGACCTCTTACAATCCTATCAGCTCCATCTTCAAAGTATAACCGCATCTCTGGCCACA
Organism: Pan troglodytes; assembly: GCF_028858775.2. NCBI lineage: Eukaryota > Metazoa > Chordata > Mammalia > Primates > Hominidae > Pan > Pan troglodytes. The sequence goes on from NC_086015.1 coordinate 173,342,746, forward strand.
CCACTGTGAACATGCATGAATTCCTCAAAACACATATCAAAGCTGACATTTCTTATCACCTCCACCATTATCAGCCTAAGTCAAGACACAAATTTTTTCCTGGACCACAGCAATAGGCTTCTGACAGGTCACCTGGCCTCTGTTCTTGTTCCTCTACAGTCTATTCTGCATACAGTACCTTAAGGAAGAAATGTAAACCAGAGTGTCACTGTTCTCTCAAATTCCCCAGTGGCTTCCTGTCTCACCAATATGGCTCTGAGTGATTTTCCCTTGCTCTGTTGGCTGCAGCCTCACTGGCCTCCTTATTTCCCCCCTTAGCACTTGCTACTTCCCCAGCCAGGGATGCCTTTCACACTGACCTCACTTCCTTATTCCATCCAGACCTCTGTTCAGACATCTCCTCAGAGAGCACTCCTTGACCACCCAACCTAATATGGCCCTCTCATCACTTTTCTTCCCTTATCCCACTAACTTTTCTTCATAGCACTTCAATGCAACAGACATTATGTACATACTTACTTGTTTATTTATTTACTATTCCCACCAACCTCCAGGTTGTAAGCTCCACATTTTGCTCACTGTGATATTCCTAGTTCTTAAAACATTAAGTGCTCAAAAATTATGCATTGAATGAATGAAACTCCTTAACCTCTCTAATCCCCACTTTGCTAATCTAAAAAATGAGAATAATATTTACCACAAAGTTATTGTGAAATTAAACAAAAAATTAAATAATGTATATAAATAGAACATTAAAAATGCTCAATAAGTGTAGCTGTTATTGTTCACTTTTTGTTGTTTTGCCACATATTATTATGCTAAACTAAAGCAAAATAATCCTTCTATCCTATTTCCAAAGGACATATTCTTTAATTATGAGGCAATCCCTACTTTTGAAAGTTAGCATTATACATTTCTTTAATTTGCATATGCTATATTTTAAAATATTGGGCTTCTGTAACTGAGAATAGATTTTTGCTTGTATACTTCTAATGTATTAAAATAAAAATTTTGGCCAGGCACAGTGGCTCATGCCTGTAATCCCAGCACTTTGGGAGGTCGAGGCGGGTGGATCACGAGATCAGGAGTTCAAGACCAGTCTGGCCAACAGAGTGAAACCTCATCTCTACTAAAAATACAAAAAATTAGCCGGGTGTGGTGGTGTGCGCCTGTAATCCCAGCTACTCAGGAGGCTGAAGCAGGAGAATTGCGTGAACCCGGGAGGCAAAAGTTGCAGTGAGCCAAGATCATGTCATTGCACTCCAGCCAGATGACAGTGCGAGATTCTGTCTCAAAAATAAATAAGTAAAATAAAAATTTTTGGCCAGGTGAGGTGGCTCACAGTAGTCCCAGCTACTCAGAAGGCTGAGGTGGGAGGATCATTCAAACCCAGAAATTCAAGGTTGTAGGGAGCCATGATCGTGCCATTGCACTCAAGCCCGGACGAAAGAGCAAGACCCTACTATCTCAAAAATAAGTAAATAAATATTAAAAATATAAAGCTTTATATCAGTGTCATGTCAAATCTTTTTTTTTGTTAACTCTTTTTTTTGGCCTCCAAAAGTGCTGGCTTTACAAACATGAGCCCCTACACCCAGCCCCCAGAATAAGCATTCTAAAGACCTCTTATTGTTGTAATTGTAGAAATATTCAAGGGCCTCAGCAGAAACCTTACAAGCCAGAAGGGATTGGGATCCTATCTTCAGCCTCCTTAAACTGAGTAACAGTCAGCCAAGAATCATTATTATTATTATTATTATTATTATTATTATTATTATTATTTTAGACAGAGTCTCGCTCTGTTGCCCAGGCTGGAGTACAGTGGCACGATCTTGGCTCACTGCAACCTCTGCCTCCTGGGTTCATGTGATTATCTTGCCTCAGCCTCAAAAGTAGCTGGGATTACAGGCATGCACCACCATGCCCTGCTAATTTTGTATTTTTAGTAGAGGCGGGGTTTCACTATGTTGACCAGACTGGTCTCGAACTCCTGACCTCATGATCCACCCACCTCAGCCTCCCAAAGTGTTGGGATTACAGGCGTGAGCCACCACGCCCAGCAAGAATTTTTTTTTGAGAGGAAGTCTTGCTTTGTCACCCAGGCTGGAGTACAGTGGCACCATCTCGGCTCACTGCAAGCTCCACCTCCCGGGTTCACGCCATTCTCCTGCCTCAGCCTCCCCAGTAACTGGGACTACAGGCACCCGCCACCACACCCAGCTAATATTTGTATTTTTAGTAGAGACGGGGTTTCACCGTATTAGCCAGGATGTTCTCGATCTCCTGACCTTGTGATCCACCCACCTCGGCCTCCCAAAGTGCTGGGATTACAGGCATGGGCCACCAAGCCCGGCCCATTAAGAATTTTTTTTTAAGACAGGGTCTCACTCTCTTGCCCAGGCTGGAGTGGAATGGCAGGATCATGGCTCACTGCAACCTCAACCTCCCTGGGCTCAGGTGACCCTCCCACTTCAGTGCATCCCACCACACATGGCTAATTTTTGTATTTTTTGTACAGATGGGGCTTCACCATCTGTTTTTTTGTTTTTTGCGGGGAGGGGACAGGGTCTTGCTCTGTCACCTGGGCTGGAGTGCAGTGGTACAATCTTGGCTCACTGTAACCTCCACCTCCTGGGCTCAAGTGGGCTTCCCACCTCAGCCTCCTGAGTAGCTGGGACTATAGGTGTGCACCATCACACCCAGTTAAGTTTGTGTGTGTGTGTGTGTGTGTGTGTGTATTTTTTGTAGAGATGGGGTTTCGCCATGTTGCCCAGGCTGCTCTGGAATTCCTGGGCTCAAGTAATTCTTCCACCTCAGCTTCCCAAAGTGCTAGCATTATAGGTGTGAGCCACCACCATACCCAGCCTCAAATCTCAATATTAATGTTGAATGTAAACAGCCTAAATGCTTCACTTAAAAGATACAGATTGGCAGAATGGGTCTAAAAATTGCAAACCAAATATCTGTTGTCTTCAAGGGACTTATATAACACATAAAGATTCAGATAAACTCAAGGTAAAGGAGTGGATAAAGATATTCCATGCAAATGGAAACCCAAAGCAAGCAGGAGTAGCTATTCGTCTATCAGATAAGATAGACTTTAAAGCAACAACAGCCAGGTGTGGCAGTTCACACCTGCAATCTCAGCCCTTTGGGAGGCTGAGGCAGGAGGATCCCTTGAACCCAGGAGTTCAAGACCAGCCTAGGCAACACAGCAAGACCCTGTCTCTATGAAAAAATTTAAAAATTAGCCTGGTGTGGTGGTGTGTGCCTGCAATCCCAGCTACTGAGGAGGCTGAAGTGGGACAATCACTTGTGTGTCGTAGGTTCAGGCTGCAGTGAGCTGTGATCATCCCACTCTACTCCTGCCTGAGCAATAAAGCCAGACCCTGTCTCAATAAATAAATAAGTAAATAGCAACAACAGTAAAAAAAAAAAAAAAGGACAAAGAAGATAATTATGTAATGATAAAAGGATCAATCCAACAAGAAGATATTACAATCCTAAATTCATATGTACCAATACTGGAGCTCTAAGATTCATAAAACATTTACTACTGGACCTAAGAAATGAGATAGACAGCAACACAATGATAGTGGGGCACTTCAACACTCCACTTGCAGCATTAGACAGATCATCAAGACAGAAAGTCGGCAAAGAAAAAAATGGATTTAAAACTACACTCTAGAACAAATGGACCTAACGGATATTTACAGAACATTCTACCACAGAACTGCAGGATAAACATTCTTCTCTTCAGCACGTGGAACATTTTCCAAGACAGATCATATGATAGGCCACAAAATAAGTCTCAGTAAATTTTTAAAAACTGAAATTTTATCAAGTATCTTCTCAGACCCCAGTGGAATAAAACTAGAAATCAACTACAAAAGGAACCCTCAGAACCACACGAATACATGGAAATTAAACAATCTGCTCCTGAATGATTTTTGGGGTAACAATAAAATCAAAATGGAATTTTAAAAATTCTCTGAGGTTAATGATAACAGTGATACTAAGTTATCAAGCCCTCTGGGTTAAGCAAAAGCAGTGCTAAGAGGAAAGCTTATAGCACTAAATGCCTACATCAGAAAGTCTGAAAGATCACAAATTGAAAGATCACAAAAAGTCTGAAAGATCACAACCTAATGTTACACCTCAAGGAGCTGAAGAAACAAGAACAAATTAAACCAAAAGCTAGCAGAAGAAAAGAAATAACACAGATCAGAGCAGAAATTGAAACAAAAATAAACAACACAAAACATCAATGAAACAAAAATCTGGCTCTTTGAAAAGATAAACAAAATTTATAAACCATTAGCTAGATTAATCAAGAAAAGAAGAGAGAAGATTCAAATAAACTCAATTGGAAATGAAACAGAAATGACAACCGATGCCGCAGAAACAAAATATCATTCTGGACTACTATGAACACCTCTATGCACACAAACTAGAAAATCTAGAGGGAATAGATACATTCCTGGAAACATACAACCCTTCTAGATTAAATCAGGAAGAAACAGAAACCCTGAACAGATCAGTAACAAGCAGTGAGATTGAATCAGTAATTTAAAAATTGTCGGCCGGGTGCTGTGGCTCACGCCTGTAACCCCAGCATATTGGGAGGCCAAGGTGGGTGGATCGCCCAAGCTCAGGAGTTCGAGACCAAACTGGGCAACATGGTGAAACCCCATCTCTACCAAAAATACAGAAAATTAGCCAGGCTTCCTGGCAGAGGCCTGTGGTCCCAGCTACTTGGGAGGCTGACGTGGGAGGATTGCTTGAGCATGGAAGCTAGTAGAGGTTGAAGTGAGCCAAGATCATGCCACTGCACTCCAACCTGGGTGACAGTGAGACCCCATAACTCCCCCCACAAAAAAATTGCCAGCAACAACAAAAAAGCCCAGGGCTAGATGGATTCATGGCGAATTCTACCAGACATTCAAAGTAGAACTGGTGCCGATCCTACTGAAACCATTCCAAAAGATTGAGAAAGAGGGAAACCTCCCTAACTCATTCTATGGAGCCTATATCACTCTGATACCAAAACTAGGAAAGGGCATAACAACAAAAAAAGAAACCCTTAAGACCAATATCCCTGATGAACATAGAACACAGATGCAAAAATTCTCAACAAAATACTAACTAATCGAATCCAACAGCACATCAAAAAAATACACCATGATTAAGTGGGTTTCATCCCAGGGATGCAGGTTTAGTTTAACATATGCAAGTCAATAAATGCGATACATCACATCAACAGAATTAAAAACAAAAGCCATATGATGATTTCAATAGATGCAGAAAAATCATTCAATATAATCCAGTATTGCTTTATGATAAAAAATCCTCAAGAAACTAGGCATAGAAGGGACTCATCTCAAAATGATAAAAGCCGTATATGACAAATCCACAGCCAACGTAATACTGAACAGGAAAAGTTGAAAGCATTCCCCACTAAGAACTGGAGTAAGACAAGGATGCCTACTTTCACCACTTCTATTCAACATAGTACTGGAAGTCCCAGCCAGGACAGACAACAGAAAGAAATAAAGGGGATCCAAATCGGAAAAGAGGAAGTCAAACTATTGCTATTTGCTGATGATATGATTGTATACCTAGAAAACCCTAAAGACTCCTCCAAAAGACTCCTAGATTTGATAAATGAGTTCAGTAAAGTTTCAGGTTACAAAATCAATACACACAAATCAGCATACCAACAACGACCAAGTCAAGAGTCAAATCATTAACTCAATCCCTCCTACAACAGCTGCAAAAAAATAAAATACCTAGGAATATACTTAACCAAGGAAGTGAAAGATCTCTACAAGGAGACCTACAAAGCACTGCAGAAAGAAATCACAGATGACACAAACAAATGGCTTACAGAGTCTTTATTTTTTTACTCAGAAGCATTTCCTCTGCTTCCAACTGCCTTCATACTTCAGTCATTGAATTTCTCGTAAGCTAGGCCTTTTCACTACTCTGCCTTTATGTTAACCATTAATTCCACTTAAAACAGCAATAAGAAGAGATTGAGGGGGCCGTGCGCAGTGGCTCACGCCTGTAATCCCAGCACTTTGGGAGGCCGAGGCGGGCAGATCGCCTGAGGTCAGGAGTTTGAGATTAGCCTGCTCAATGTGGCGAAAACCCATCTCTACCAAAAAATACAAAACTTAGCCGGGTGTGGTGGCAGGCGCCTGTAGTCCCAGCTACTCGGGAGGCTGAGGCAAAAGAATCACTTGAACCTGGGAGGCTGAGGTTGCAGTGAGCCTGAGATGGTGCCACTGCACTCCAGCCTGGGGAACAGAGCAAGACTCCGTCTCAAAGAAAATAAATAAATAAATAAATAAAAAGAGATGCAGGGGAGAAAGAGAAGGCTACATTTGTTGAATATGTATTGGATGCTCCACATACAATATCCCATCTAATTTGCACAGTAATTCCATGAAGTAAGTATACTAGCCACCCCTTATCAAAGGTTTCCCTTTCAGCAGTTTCAGTTACCTACAGTCAACCACAGTCCAAAAATATTAAATGGAAAATGGCAGAAATAAGCAATTCGTACATTGCCCACCATTCTGAGTAGTGTGATGAAATCTCATGCTATCCTGTTCTGACCCCCCCAGAAACTGAATCATCCCTTTGTCCAGCATATCCACCTGCCTACACTACCTCCCTATGAGTCATTTGCCATCTGGGTTAGATAGGCTGTTGAGGTTCCCCAATGCTTGTGTTTCAAATCACTCTTATTTTACTTAATAATGGTCCCAAAGCACAATGGTAGTGATGCTGGCAATTCAGATATGCCAAAGAGAAGGCGCAAAATGCTTTCCTTAAGTGAAAAGGTGGAAGTTCTTGACCTAATAAGGAAAAACACAATCATATGCTGAGGTTGCTAAGATCTATGGTAAGAATGAATCTTCTATCTGCAAAATTGTGTTGAAGGAAAAAAAAGTTCACGCATAGTATATACATGGTACTATCCACGGTTTCAGGGATCCACTGAGGGTCTTGGAAACCCCCCCCTCAGATAAGGGGGGACTACTGTAGTTTTATCCTCTATTTTGCTGATGAGGACAGTCACGTTAGTGGGATTAAGTAACCTGTCCAAGGTCACACAGCTAGTAAATGGCAAGACTAGCTTACTAGTGGCAAGTCTAAACACAGCCTTTTCTGTATGCTGACTCTCTCTCTACCCACTGTCTTCATCTGGCATTATTGTTCAGATTCTACTCATCACTTCCTTATCTTAGCCTTTGCAACCTCTCTCATTTGGAGTTAGCTGCTCCCGTAATAATCCGTCTATACTTGTCTAATAATAACAGGTGTTTTTTTAATTGAGATATAATTCACTGGCCGGGTGCGGTGGCTCACGCCTGTAATCCCAGCACTTTGGGAGGCCGAGGCGGGTGGATCACGAGGTCAGGAGACGGAGATTATCCTGGCTAACACAGTGAAACCCCGTCTCTACTAAAAATTACAAAAAAAATTAGCCAGGCGTGGTGGCGGGTGCCTGTAGTCCCAGCTACTCGGGAGGCTGAGGCAGGAGAATGGCGTGAACCCGGGAGGCGGAGCTTGCAGTGAGCCGAGATCTCGCCACTGTACTCCAGCCTGGGCGACAGCGCAAGACTCTGTCTCAAAAAAAAAAAAAAAAAAAAAAAGACATGTAATTCACATAGGGCCCAGTGCGGTGGTTCCCACCTGTTATCCCAGCACTTTGGGAGGCCGAGGCGGGCGGATCACAAGGTCAGGAGATGGAGACCATCCTGGCTAACACAGTGAAACCCTGTCTCTACCAAAAAAAAAAAAAAAATTAGCCGGGCGTGGTGGCGGGCGCCTGTAGTCCCAGCTACTCGGGAGGCTGAGGCAGGAGAATGGCGTGAACCCGGGAGGCGGAGCTTGCAGTGAGCCGAGATCTCGCCACTGCACTCCAGCCTGGGCGACAGAGTGAGACTCTGTCTCAAAAAAAACAAAAAGAGATAAAATTCACATAACATAAAATTCATTTGTACGATTAAAGTGTACAACCCAGTGTTTTTTTTTTTTTTGTATATTCACTTTGTGTGCACCCATCACCACTGTCTAATTCCAGAACATTTCCATCAACCCAAAAGTAACCCTATGCCCATGATGCAGTGATTCTCCATTTCACCTTTCCTGCCACCCCTAGCAACTATAATCTGCTTCTGTCTCTATGCAGTTGCCTATTCTGGACATTTAATAGAAAAGAAATAATACATTAGATAGCCTTTTGTATCTAGCTTCTTTCACTCAGTTTAATGTTTTTTAGGTTCAGGCACATTGTAATGTTTCAGTACTTTCTTCCTTTTAATAGCTGAATATTATTCCATTGTATGAATATACCACATGTTGTTTATCCATTCATCATTTGATGGACATTTGTTTTTTTCGGCTTTTTATCTATTTATTTATTTATTATTGAGATGGAGTCTTACTCTGTTGCCCAGGCTGGAGTGCAGTGGTGCAATCTCGGCTCACTGAAACTTCTGCCTCCTGTGTTCAAGTGATCCTCTCACCTCAGACTCCCAAGTAGCTGGAGTTACAGGAGTGTGCCACCACGCCTGGCTAATTTTTGTATTTTTAGTAGAGACAGGGTTTCACCATGTTGGCCGGGCTGGTCTTGAACTCCTGACTGCAGGTGATCTGCCTGCCTCCATCTCCAAAAGTGCTGGGACTACAGGCATGAGCCACTGCGCCCAGTCGTTTTCTGCTTTTTAGCTATCATAAAACCTGTGCGGCCAGGTGGAGGTTGCAGTGAGCCGAGATCACGCCATTGCACTCCAGCCTGGGTAACAAGAGCGAAACTCCGTCTCAACAACAACAACAACAACAAAAACCTGTGCACGACGTTTTGTACAGACATGTTTTTAACTTTCTTGGAGATATACCTAGGAGTATATCTGGTTCTTATGGTAACTCTATGTTTAACATCTTGAGAAACTGTCAAACTGTGTTCCAAAGTAACTGTATGACATCATATTCCCACCAGTAATGTATGAGAGTTCCAATTTCTGCATATCAGGTAACATTTGTTATTGATCATCTTCCCATTCCCACCCCAGGTTTATTGAGGTATGTATAATTGACAAATAAATGTCCATCTTTTGAGTATAGCCCAACCTAACAGGTGGTATCTCATTGTGATTTGTATTTACATCTCCCTAATGACTAACATGTTCATTCCTCATTTGCATGTCTTCTTTGGAGAAATGTCTATTCAAATCCTTTAACCACAATGAGAAATTATTTGTCTTTTCCATTGTTTAGTAGTCAGAGATGTACACTTTGGATAGTAGTGCCTTATAAGCCACATGATTTCCGAATGTTTTCTCTCATTCTGTGGGATGACTTTTCACTTTCACTGCTGTTCTTTGAAGTACTAGCATTTTAAATTTTGAAGTCCAATTTACCTATTTTTTCTTTTTTTATTTGTGCTTTAAGTGTTATATCTAATAAACCATTGCCTAATTTTAAGTCACAAAAATTTTCTACGATGTTTTCTTCTAAGAGTTTTATAATTTTAGCCCTTACTAACTACTACTAAAATTATAAAACAAAATTATGAAACAAGGTTTATAATTTTAGCTCTTTAACTCTGTTTTCAGTTATTTTTATACATAGTCTAGATACGGGTCCAACTTCACTCTTTTGTAGGTGGATATAAAATTATCCCAGCATTATTCATTAAAAATAACAGTAAAACTATTCTTTCCCTCCATTGAATTACCTTGACCTTTATTACGTGGTTTTTTCTTTTTCATTTTTGCTTTTTACTTTCTCTTTCTCATTCTACACCTTTAATATATCCCAAATTTAAAAATAAATGTTGACACTTATTTTCCTACCTCCATGTCTAGCATGGGACTATGATATTATAACACTGCAACAAACATGTTCAGTGAATGAAAAGCTGATTGGAGATTCCTAATGTCAAGCAATAAATACCAAATGTCATAGATGCTGAAGGGTGCTGGGGAAGTTTTATATATGAAGCTGACAATCCAGTGAATTTTTCAAACCAAAAGTTTTCAAGGGGGTCCCAGAACTTAATCATCTTAGACTGGAATGGGTCTTGGAGATCATCAACCCTCTCATTTTCCAGTGATGAAAAGCAGTCTTTGAAAGGCTAAATAGCAGCCTATCTTATGTAAAATTGCTATAGGGTCCCAGCTGTCCTTGAAATTGCATTCTGACTATTACAAGTTAACAAAGGATTCTTTCAGTTAGTCCTTGATAAAGCATTTTTTTCAGTTCTGATAAAAGTCCTTTCCAGTTGAAAGACAACTGCTTTTGCTTCATACCACATTTATCTTCTGAGATAACTCTGAGATTATTTTTTAAACTCCTCCACCCTAGTGGAACACTTCTTTCTCTTAATTTCTATAGATCCTTCTTGCTCTTCTACGAAATTAGCAATTTATTTGGTATTGTTCTATTGCTCTATTGCTTTAGATTATTATATAATCTTGAATCATTATTTGATTTATCACAGTTTTTTTGTGTGGCCATCCAAGTAGACTACCCCATCTAGACCCTGGGACAGAAATAGAATTTTACAATTTATTACATGACCCACAGAGGCTTGCATCCCACAGATATGCAACAGACATTTCTTGATACTATTTGTTCATTCAGACAATTCATTTTAAAAATGAGAAACTGTTAACCCTAGGTTTCATTTTGTTCCCCCATCCCATAGAGAAGTAAGGCAGTTGACTCTTGGATCACTCAGGATGACAGCCTCTAGGGGAGAAACATTTTTTCATTTGGAAATTTTCTAGTGACTCACTATTTGCTTTCCTAAAGGAATGGAGAGACCAGAGACCTAAAATTAGTGCATATATGTTTAAGTATTTTTAAACATTACTATTAAAAGTTTTTAAATTGTATTAAAATGATTTTTAAAAAAAGATTGGCAGGGCCAGGTGTGGTAGCTCACACCTATAATTCCAGCACTTTGGGAGGCTGAGGCAGGCGGATTACCTGAGGTCAGGAGTTCAAGACCAGCCTGGCCAACATGATAAAACCCTGGCTTTACAGAAAATACAAAAATTAGCTGGGCATGGTGGCATGCACCTGTAATCCCAGCTACTCAGGAGGCTGAGACAGGAGAATCGCTTGAACCTGAGAGGCGGAGGTTGCAGTGAGCTGAGATTGTGCCGCTGCACTCCAGTGTAGATGACTGAGAGAGACTCTGTCTCAAAAAAAAAAAAAAAAAGCAGAATTCTCCCAAGAACTCAGCAAATTAAACTAACTCTTAAGGGAACTCTGAGCTGTAATTTTAAATTGCTGCATCAGAAAGTAAAGAAAAACATCCTATGTTTCTCTCTCTCTCTCTCTCTTTTTTTTCCTTTTGAGGCAGGGTCTTGCTCTGTCGCCCAGGCTGGAATACAGTGGTGCTATCATTGTTCCCTGCAGCTTCAACCTCCCATCCTCTAGCTATCCTCCTACCTCAGCCTCCCGAGCAGCTCGGAACGCAGGTGCACCCCACCGTGGCTGGCTGAATGTTTCTCTTTTTATCTCTTTTTTTTTAACAAAGTCTTGCTCTGTTGCCCGGGCTGGAGTGCAGTGGCATGATCTCGGCTCACTGCAACTTTCACCTCCCAGGTTCAAGCAATTCTCCTGCCTCAGCCTCCCGAGTAGCTGGGACTACAGGCATGCACCACTGCTCCCGGCAAATTTTTTTTTTTTTTTTGTATTTTTAGTAGAGATGGGGTTTCATCGTGTTAGCCAGGATGGTCTTAATCTCCTGACCTTGTGATCCGCCTGCCTCAGCCTCCCAAAGTGCTGGGATTACAGGCATAAGCCACCGCGCCCAGCCCCTCTTTTTATCTCAAGTGTGCTTCCTAGTTATGAGATAGGGGAAAGAAATGGAATAATCTAGCCTCCTATTGTAATAATAGAATAATCTAGGCTCCTTGCTGAACGTAAGTAGAATCTCTGGAACTGTTTGAGTTAAAATATAAAATTAAGATTAAATAAAAGGTGGCAGAATGAGACAGGATGAGTATATCATGATATGATGCTCAGTACACTGTCATACATCTGTGGAAATACAATGAACCTATTAACTGATTATGATAAGAACAAATTATTGTGGGTTAAAGTGACACCCTTGTAACAGTGAATCTAGCACATGCTATTAGCATGTTTTTAGACCATGGAAAATACAAAAATAAATAACAAAACTAAAAATGTTGTGAACTTATAAATTTTTTTCTCATCTCCCAGAAATGAATTCCTGTTTCAAATTTATGCTATTTTGAAATTATGTTAATGAATAAAAAAGATTGAAACAGATGTAAAATCACAGAGTCATTTCACTTCTCTGGACTTCATTTATAAAATAAGGGAGTTAGCTCCTCAAACTGTAATCAACACATGAGCAACATCATCACGTGAAAATTGGTTTGAGGGCCGGGCACGGTGGCTCACGCCTGTAATCCCAGCACTTTGGGAGGCTGAGGCAGACGGATCACGAGGTCAGGAGATTGAGACCATCCTGGCTAACACACTGAAACCCCATCTCTACTAAAAAATACAAAAAATTAGCCGGGCATGGTGGCAGCGCCTGTAGTCCCAGCTACTGGGGAGGCTGAGGCAGGAGAATGGCATGAACCTGGGAGGCAGAGGTTGCAGTGAGCCGAGATCACGCCACTGCACTCCAGCCTGGGCGACAGAGCGAGACTCCATCTCAAAAAAAAAAAGAAAGAAAAGAAAAGAAAATTGGTTTGAAATGCAGAATCTGGGGCCCAATTCTAGACCATTTAAATCAGAACCTGAAACTTTAACAAAATCCCCACCTAGGCTGGGCATGGTGGCTCACACCTGTAATCCCAGCACTTTGGGAGGCTGAGGGGGGAGGATCACCTGAGGTCAGGAGTTCAAGACCAGCCTAGCCAACATGGTGAAACCCCATCTCTACTAAAAATACAGAAATTAGCTGGGCGTGGTGGCGGGTGCCTGTAATCCTAGATATTTTTTTGAGGCTGAGACAGGAGAATCGCTTTAAGCCAGGAGGCGGAGGTTGCAGTGAGCCGAGATTGTGCCACTGCACTCCAGCCTGTGTGACAGAGTGAGACTCCATCTAAAAAAGAAAGAAAGAAAAAATCCCCACCTTATTTGTATGTATACTGAAGTATGAGAGGACTGACAAAGACAACATAGAGTAACTTCCAGCTAGTCATATCTACCACTCCATGATTCTGACTGAAAGATTTCAAGTTACATAAAATGAGAGTCACTTACCTAAAAGTTGTGTTTGACTTGAGGACACAGACTACTCAGCAGGCTGAACTAACTTTCCAGGTCACAGCTTTAAATTAACAAGGGAAGCAGAAAATAAAGACTTGCTCTGCTTGTTGTTGCTGGGTTCCCTCTTATCACACTAAGATTCATTTTAATACTCAAGTGTATATAAACCATAGGCTCATATTTGTTGAGTTCCTACAGTTTTCTATGTGCCAAAAAGAACTTCAAAGGTAAGTTTCCTGCCTCCTGCTTGAGGCATCTAATGACAGTGGGAGCTTTGCTTTAAAAGGCTCAGTGTATGGAGCCCTGGGATGATTTAATTATAGGAGGCTTCCTAATTTGTTATTCTTATCCAGAATAGGAAGCCATTCAATTCAGTAAAATATCTCCTGCTTGAGTCATGGGGTGAAAAGCACAGGGTGCAGGTGAACTAAAGCAGCTTTATCTCTAGAGTGCTATTCCCATTGACATTGTATATGTGATTAGGCAGCCAGAAAATCATCATAGACTATGAACTCTGCTTTCCCCCTGATTTATCTGTGGCCCAAAATAGGATATAGTTTAGTTTAATTCAAGGTCAGCAGAAATTCAATATGAAAACACTTGGGAAATAGGCGGAAGTGGTGGAGAAAATGAGCTAGTCTTCTGTGTGGGGGGAGCAGTTAGCAACTTTGTTGGGGGGAGGCGTTTACTCCAGAGGCTGTGGGAGAGAACTCAATAATTGAAGGAGGCCATTGTGGAGGTGGGTGAGGGGCTGTAGCAGGGATACTATTAAAATAGGTTTATATCTTCTTTCTCTCTTTTTTTTTTTTTTTTTTTTTGAGCCAGGGTCTCATTCTGTCTCCCAGGCTGGAGTACGGTGATCCAATCTCAGCTCACTGCAACCTCCGCCTCTGCAGCTCAAGCGATCCTCCCACCTCAGCCTCCTCAGGGGGACGACAGGGAGGGACTGGGACTACAGGCGCGTGCCACCATGCTTGGCTAATGTTTTTTTTGTTTTGTTTTGTTTTGTTTTGAGACAGAGTCTCACTCTGTTGCCAGGCTGGAGTACAGTGGCGCCATCTCACCTCACTACAGCCTCCACCACCCAGGCTCAAGCGATTCTCATGCCTCACTCTTCCAAGTAGCTGGGACTACAGGTGGGAGCCACCATCCTCGGCTAATTTTTCCATTTTTTGTAGTGACGGAGTTTCACCGTATTGTCCAGGCTAGTAATGTTTTTTGTTTGTTTGTTTTTGTTTTTTACTTTTTTTTTTTTTTGTAGAGATGAAGTCTCACCATATTGCCCAGGCTGGTCTCAAACTCTTAGGCTCCTTCTGCCTGGGCCTCCCAAAGTGCTGGGATTACAGGTATGAGCCACCAACCCTGGACTAGGTTTACATTTTCAATTGAATGTGCCACCCTCAAAAACAGGTCTGCCTTTTTAAATTGGAGGGTGGCTTACATGTTATGGTTGATTGTTGTCAGTGACAGTGTACTTGGTGCAAACTCTTTCAACATGTCATTTTATTAGTCTACTTTGCCTTTTAGTCTAGCCAGACACAAGTGGGTTCTCAAAGAAAAGAAGAAGAGTTCTCAAAGAAGATGAGGTAGACTTATGTGCTGTTGCAATTTATAATTTACTGACACATAGCTGGCACTATTTTGCATTTTTTCTCTTCACTAGTATGTGACCTGACATCACATCTGGATTGTAACTTTCTTGAAAAAATGGAGAGGGCATAGTGCTTGACACCAGTTAACCCTGTAAGAGTCAATTATCTTGAGGTTTCTTAGACTTCTTTGAGTAGTCAGTGGCTTTCATTAAATGAGTGTTCCATAATTCTTTTTTTTAACTGTTGACTCCTCTGGTTAATGGAACTCCCCATCTGTGGTTCATTAAAACAAATTTCTTCTTTCACTTGTTTTTTTGTATTAACATTGTCCTACTTTTTTTTTTTTTTTTTTTTTGAGACAGAGTTTCGCTCTTGTTGCCCAGGCTAGAGTGCAATGGAGCGGTCTTGGCTCACTGCAACCTCCACCCGCCGGGTTCAAGCGATTCTCCGGCCTCAGCCTCCTGAGTAGCTGGGATTACAGGCACCTCCCACCACATCCAGCTAATTTTTTTGTATTTTTGGTAGAGACGGGGTTTCACCATGTTGGTGGGGCTGGTCTCAACCTTCTCACCTCATGTAATCCACCCACCTGGCCTCCCAAAGTGCTGGGATTACAGGCGTGAGCCACTGCACCCAGCCTGTCCTACTTTACATTTTAAGAATTAAGCAATTAATCCAACCTCAGGAAATCCTTATTAAATAAAGAATGTCATTACCCTTGTCTTACAGATAAGGAAAATGTACCAAAGTGGTATTGTTCAGTGTCAACAGATGTTATTCAACACCTACTATGTGCTAGGTACAGGGGGCAGAGAGATGAACAAATGACAGTTTCAGCTTTGCAGACGTGCCCACAAGAAAGTAAAGTACAGGCCGGGCGCGGCGGCTCACGCCTGTAATCCCAGCACTTTGGGAGGCTGAGGCGGGCAGATCACCAGGTCAGGAAATCAAGACCAGCCTGGCCAACATGGTGAAACCCCGTCTCTACTAAAAATACAAAAATCAGCTGGGTGTGGTGGCGGGCGCCTGTAATCCCAGCTACTTGGGAGGCTGAGACAAGATAATCACTTGAACCCAGGAGGCGGAGGTTGCAGTGAGCTGAGATCACGCCATTGCACTCCAGCCTGGGCAGTAAGAGTGAAACTCCATCTCAAAAACAAAAAGAAAAGAAAGTACTATGATACTGTGCAATATGTACTGTAACTGATGTATAAACAGATCACAGAGCAGGAGTATAGAGGAAGAGAAGGAGTGAAGATAATGGACACCTAACAGCCTGGGTGCAAAGGTTAGTTTGTGAATAGTCCCTAGAGAAGGAAAGCGAAAGTCAGACAAGGATAGTGGGGATTGAGTTAGGGTGGGCATTTCAGGATAACCAGTGGGTCCTCTGTATATAGAGACGGGGATATGTGTCACTGGCATCCATAAATGAGCTCCCTTTTCTGTGATTATCAGGGAACATATGACATTAATTAATTTTTTATATTACTTTAAATTCAAAGTAAAGGGCCGGGCATAGTGGCTCATGCCTGTAATCCTGGCACTTTGTGAGGCCGAGGCAGGTGGATCACCTGAGGTCAGAAGTTTGAGACCAGCCTGGCCAACATGCTGAAACCCCATCTCTAATAAAAATACAAAACTTAGCAAAGCGTGGGGGTGCTGTGCCTGTAGTTCCAGTTACTCAGGAGGTGAGGCAGGAGAATCACTTGAACCTGGGAGGTGGAGGTCGCAGGGAGCCGAGATCGTGCCACTGCACTCCAGCCTGGGCAACAGAGCAAGACTCCGTCTCAAAAATAAATAAATAAATAAATAAATTCAAAGTAAAACAATTACATTTCAAAGGCAAAACAGATTAAGGCTCAAACTGCTATATGTCATCATCTGTAGTGTGAGTGAGATTGGGTAACTATAATGTAAAAAAGTCTATAAAAAGTACTCCCCTATAATGTAAAAAAGTACTCCCTATAATGTAAAAAAGGAGTGAAGGGAGTACTCAGAGATGGCTTACAGATAAAGTTGGCAACATCAGTGGACTGGTGAAGGGGATAGAATAAGGGAAAAAAGGAGGCAAAGAAGTCATGGGGACATGTGTTTGTTTGCTATCTATGCTAACTCAGTGAGATTAATTAAGAGGAAAAAAGCGAAAGTCTCTCATGAACCTCAGCTGTCAAAACTGCAATAAGAAGTTTTGGTCATTTCTGGGCACAGCTTCTGCCCTGAAGCTTAAGTTAAACAATTAATATGATATAGTCATATGCTTTATAATGATGTTTTGGTCAATGATGGACTGCATACAGGTCAGTGGTCCCATAGCGGAAAATTCCTATTGCCTAGTGATGCCATAGTCTTCCTAACATTATAGTGCAATGAATTACCTTTTTAATGTTTAGGTATGTTTAGATATACAAAAATATTTGCCCTTGTCTTACAGTTGCCTACAGCATTCACTATAGTAACATACTGTACAGATATGTAACCTAAAAGCAATAGGCTATACCATTTAGTCTAGGTGTATAGGAGGATGTATATCTAGGTTTCTGTAAGTACACTCTACACACAATGTTCACCAGATGATGAAATCACCTAATGACAAGTTTCTCAGAACATATTCCTGTTATTAAGCAATGCGTGATTGCATTAAGACATGATTGGCCAGGCACAGTGGCTAATGCCTGTAATCCCAGTACTTTGGGAGGCTGAGGCAGGCGGATCACCTGAGGTCGGGAGTTCAAGACCAGCGTGACCAACATGGAGAAAGCCTGTCTCTACTAAAAATACAAATTAGCCAGGCACGGTGGCGCACACCTGTAATCCCAGCTACTTGGGAGGCTGAGGCAGAAGAATCACTTGAACCCAGGAGGCGGAGGTTGTGGTGAGTCGAGATCACACCATTGCACTCCAGCCTGGGCAACAACAGCAAAACTCCGTCTCAAAAACAAAACAAAACAAAACAAAACAAAACAAAAACAAATGATCACTGGCCGGGCTCCCTAGCTCGTGCCTCTAATCCCAGCACTTTGGGAGGCCGAGGCAGGTGGATCACTTGAGGTCAGCTGTTCAAGACCAGCCTGGTCAACATGGTGAAACCCCATCTCTACTAAAAATACCAAAATTAGCCAGGCATGGTGGCGGGCACCTGTAATCCCAGTTACTCAGGAGGCTGAGGCAGGGGAAACGCTTGAACCCAGGAGGAGGAGGTTGCAGTGAGCTGAGATGGTGCCACTGCACGCCAGCCTGGGTGACAGAGTGAGACTCTGTCTAAAAATAAATAAATAAATAAATAAAAATAAATCACACAGGACCT
This sequence comes from Pan troglodytes, assembly GCF_028858775.2. Classification (NCBI taxonomy): domain Eukaryota; kingdom Metazoa; phylum Chordata; class Mammalia; order Primates; family Hominidae; genus Pan; species Pan troglodytes. The sequence continues at coordinate 173,360,920 of NC_086015.1, forward strand.
GTGTCTATTGCTTCTTTTCTCATTCACCATTCTCCAACTAGGTTATTTCTTTGCTCCACATTAGGACAACCACTCTGATGATTATAAAATGAGAATCTTGGCCAAAATATTTAAAATCTCTTAAGCCTATGGGATTAATGAACATCAATAAATTAGTTTTCTCCTATTAAAGGTATCACAGTGAGCAATGGCAAGAATAATTTAGCTGAGCGCCCAATGCTTATCTCCATAAGATCACAAAATCACTTCAAATAATGAAGACTTCTAGTTAAATACTTCTCTCTCCTTTTTATGACATTATCACATGCTCTGTGTAACCGCTGAAGAATGCTGGGTTAAGGGTGACAGGCTTAAGTGAAGTTGAGGGTTTAAGTAAGCACCATTTTAAGTACAGCAGAAATAAAATGGGCTGTGAGGCTTGTTCACAATGTCTACCATTGGCTTCCCATTTTATATCATTTGATTCTCAGTTAAGAAACAGTCATCAAAGAGCCAGCAGCAAAATTTTAAAGATGATATAAGGAACATAGCAAACACATTTTTATATTTGATCCTCACTGCCTGGTATACTGGTAAAGCTAATTAAGACTGAATATACAGGTCTACCTATTCTGATTAGCTATTTTCTTGGTAAAACAGCTGAATTTGTAGAAAGGAAACCAAATTTCCTTAAGATATGATTAATCTTATGCAAGTTTCCTTTTTTTTTTTTTTTTATTGTTTTGAGACGGAGTCTCGCTCTGTCGCCCAGGCTGGAGTGCAGTGGCACAATCTAGGCTCACTGCAAGCTCCGCCTCCCGGGTTCGCCATTCTCTTGCCTCAGCCTCCCAAGTAGCTGGGACTACAGGCGCCCGCCACCATGCCCAGCTAATTTTTTGTATTTTTAGTAGAGGCGGGGTTTCACCGTGTTAGCCAGGATGGTCTTGATCTTCTGACCTCTTGATCCACCTGCCTTGGGCTCCCAAAGTGCTGGGATTACAGGCGTGAGCCACCGCACCCGGCCTGCAAGTTTCCTTTTATACCCTTTTACTCAATCCTGTTTTCTTTAAGCTAAAGAGATGGCGCAAGAGTTTCCAGTATTTTGTTATCAAAAATGACATAATTTCTGTGCCCTGATCATCTTGTATGCATAATTCTTTCTGCCTTGTATCTATTTTAACTATATCATATTGACTTTAAAAATTAATGTCAGAGCACTTCCAGAATGAAGACGTGATGAACTCACTAGACATTTTCCCCAGTAAAATAATCATAACTTGTGAAAATTATAAATAAACAATGACTGTTGGATCAGTCTGTGGAGTAATTTATGCCACAGGACAATGTCAAAACCACTGGAGCAATCAGCTAGTAATTAGTAGAGGCTAACAGCTGGGAGTGATATTAACAAAGATAAACCATCCAAAAACTTGACAGGGAGATGAGGAAAAAAGTCAAAGAGAACCTGGTTAAAACCACTGTTGGTGGAGCGCGGTGGCTCACGCCTGTAATCCCAGCACTTTGGGAGGCCGAGGTGGGTGGATCACGAGGTCAGAAGATCGAGACCATCCTGGTTAACACGGTGAAACCCTGTCTCTACTAAAAATACAAAAAATTAGCCGGGCGTGGCAGCGGGCGCCTGTAGTCCCAGCTACTCGGGAGGCTGAGGCAAGAGAATGGCGTGAACCTGGGAGATGGAGCTTGCAGTAAGCCAAGATCACGCCACTGCACTCCATCCAGCCTGGGCGAAAGAGCAAGACTCTGTCAAAAAAAAAAAAAAAAAAAAAAACACTGTCATCCCTGAGGAAGGAGGAGGAGAGCGTCAGGATAACAGTGTGCACTGCAAAACTGCACTTTTCTGAGGAGCACCATCAGAGGCTGCACACTGTGAGGGACATAGACTCTGCTGAACTAGTCTAGCCAAGTCACTAAACAAATAAACAAGCAAACAACAACAAAGACAACAAGCCCTGGAGACAGGGGTCAGTATCCAGAGTTGCTGCAATGGAAATGTACAGTGTACAACAAAAAAATTACAAGACATACAAAGAAACAGGAAAGTGTGACCCATTCACACAGAAACTGCCTTGAGAGGACACAGATATTGGGTCTAGCAGATAAGGACTTCAAAGTAGTTATTATAAATACATTCAAAGAACTAAAGAAAACTATGCCTTAAAAATTAAAGAAAGGGGCTGGGCATGGTGGCTCACACCTGTAATCCTAGCACTTTGGAAGTTCGAGGCGGGTGAATCATGAGGTCAAGAGTTTGAGACTAGCCTGGCCAAAATGGTGAAACCCTGTCTCTACTAAAACATACAAAAATTAGTCAGGCGGGGTGGTGGGCGCCTGTGATCCCAGCTACTCAGGAGGCTGAGGCAGGAGAATCACTTGAACTCGGGAGACGGAGGTTGCAGTGAGCTGAGATCACATCACTGCACTCCAGCCTGGGCAACAGAGCAAGACTCCATCTTCAATAAATAAATAAATAAAAATTAAAGAGAGGTCTGATGAAAATGTTTTATCAAATGGAGAATATTGATAAAGAGAAAGTTTAAAACAAAAAACAAATATAAAATCTAGAGTTGAAAAGTACGGAAATAAAAAATTTGGCTGTGTGTGGTGGCTCATGCCTGTAATCCCAACACTTTGGGAGGCCAAGGCTGGTGGACCACCTGAGGTCAGGAGTTCGAGACCAGCCTGGACAACATCGTGAAACCCTGTTTCTACTAAAAATACAAAAATTAGCTGGATGTGGTGGCAGACGCCTGTAATTCCAGCTACTTGGGAGGCTGAGGCAGGAGAATCGCCTGAACCCAGGAGGAGGAGGTTGCAGTGAGCCGAGATCATGCCACTGCACTCCAGCCTAGGTGACAAGAGCAAAACTCTGTATCAAAAAAAAAAATTCACTATAGGGGCTCAATATGAGATTTGAACTAGCAGAAGACATAATCAGTGAATATATTCTGAAGAACAGAGAGGGGAAAAGGAGGAAAAAAATGAACAGTACATCACGGAAATGTGGGACACCATTATGTGCACCAACATATGCATAAAGGGATACCAGAAGGATAGAAGAGAAAATGAAATAAAAAATATCTGAAGAAATGATAGCTGAAAACTTCCCAAATTTGATGAAAAAGTTTAATGTAAACCAACATCTAAGGAACTCAGCAAACACTTAAGTAGGATAAATGCAAAGACATATAAACACAGATATTTCAAGAGCAAAATGTTGAAAAACAAAGAGAATCTTGAAGTCAGCAAGAGAAACATGGCTCATGTACAAGGGAACCCTAATAAGATTAATAGCTGACTTCTCATCAGAAACACTGGAGGCCAGAAAGCAGTGGTATGACATATTTCAAAGTGCTGAAAGAAAAAACATGACCAAGAATCTTGTATTCAGCAAAACTATCTTTTTATTTTTTTTATTTTTTATTTATTTATTTTTTTAGAGATGGTGTCTCGCTCTGTCGCCCAGGCTGGAGTGCAGTGGTGCGATCTCTGCTCACTGCAAGCTCCACCTCCTGGGTTCAAGCGATTCTCCTGCCTCAGCCTCCTGAGTAGCTGGGACTACAGGTGCACGCCGCCACGCCTGGCTAATTTTTTTGTTTTTTTTTAAGTAGAGACGGGCTTTCACTGTGTTGCCCAGGCTAGTCTCGAACTCCTGAGCTCAGGCAATTCACCCACCTCGGCCTCTCAGAGTGCTACGATTACAGGCATGAGCCACCACGCCCGGCCCAGCAAAACTATATTTTTAAAATGGAGATGAAATTAAGACATCTCCAGATAAGCAACAACTGAGAGAACTTGCTGTGAGCCGAAACGCCTTATAAGAACATGAAAGGAAGTTCTTCAAGCTGAAAGCAAGTTACCCCAGATGGTAAATCAAATCTACATGGAAAAAGAAAAAAAAAATGATAAAAGTAATTATGTAAATAATTATAAGAGTGTGTATAATTACATATTTTTTCTCCTTTCTTTCCTTAACTCATTCAGTTGTATGAATATAATTGTATTTTTGGATCTGTAACATATAGGTATGTGATATATTTGACAATAACTTCACAGAGAAGGTAGGTAGGAATAAAGCTGTACTGAAGTAAGGAAATAATACCAGATGGTAACCAATCTACAAAAAGAAATGAAGAGAACTGGAAATGGTGAATAAAAAGGTTAACATAACAGGCTTTATAAATACATGCTTGCTTTCTTGTCTTGTCTTAGCTTCTTTAAAATACATAAAATTACATAAATAATTATAACAACTGGTTTGTAACATACATATGTAATATATATTACAAAAATATTAGCAATATGGGAGGGAGGAATAATTATATAGAAGTAATGTTTCTATATCTCATTGGGATTAATTAGCATACATTTGAGGTAGATCCTGATACATTTAAAAAGTATAATCTAGGGCCGGCGCGGTGGCTCACGCCTGTAATCCCAGCACCTTGGGAGGCTTAGGCGGGCGGATCACGAGGTCAGGAGATCGAGACCATCCTGGCTAACACAGTGAAACCCAATCTCTACTAAAAAATACAAAAAATTAGCCGGTCGTGGTGGTGGGCACCTGTAGTCCCAGCTACTCGGGAGGCTGAGGCAGGAGAATGGCGTGAACCTGGGAGGTGGAAGTTGCAGTGAGCCGAGATCGTGCCACTGCACTCCAGCCCGGGCAACAGAGCAAGACTCCGTCTAAAAAAAAAAAAAAAAAAAAAAAAAGTATAATCTAAGCCCTAGAGCAGTTACTAAGGAAATAACTCAAAATATGTATATTCAGAAAGTCATTGAAGGTATTAAAATCATCCACCAGAAAATATTCACTTAATGCAAAGGGAAGCAGTACAGAGTAACAGAGGAACAAAAAGCACATGAGACATAGAAAACAAAGAGTAAAATGGTAGATGAAATTCCAGTCACATAAATAACATAAAAATTAAATGAATTAAATAACTTTTTTTTTTTAAGATGGAGTTTCGCTCTTATCGCCCAGGCTGGAATGCAATGGTGCAGTCTCGGCTCACTGCAACCTCTGCCTCCCAGGTTCAAGTGATTCTCCTGCCTCAGCCTCCTGAGTAGCTGGGATTACAGGTGGCTGCCACCACACCAGGCTGATTTTTGTATTTTTAGTAGAGGGGTTTCACCATATTGGCCAAGCTGGTCTCGAACTCCTGACCTCAGGTGATTCCCCCCACCTCGGCCTCCCAAAGTGCTGGGATTACAGGTGTGAGCCACTGCACTCAGCCAAATAACTTTTTTTGTTTGTTTGTTTACTTGTTTTTTTGAGACAGGGTCTCACTTGGTCGCCCAGACTGGAGTGCAGTGGCGTGATCTCGGCTCACCGCAACCTCTGCCTCCCAGGTTCAAGTGATTCTCTTGCCTCAGCCTCCCGAGTAGCTGGGATTACAGGCATATGCCACCACGCCCGACTAATCTTTGTATTTTTAGTAGAGATGGGGTTTCTCCATGTTGGCCAGGCTGGTCTTGAACTCCTGACCTGAAATGATCCACCCGCCTCGACCTCCCAAAGTGCTGGGATTACAGGCATGAACCACCACACTTGGCCAAATTAAATAACTTAATCAAAGATGGAGATTGTCAGACTGGATAACAAAACAAGTTCCAACTATGTGATATTATATATACAGGATATACACTTAAAAGACGCAAACAGATGGTAAGTTAAAAAAAATTTTTTAAAGATATACCGGCTGGGCGCAGTGACTCACATCTGTAATCCCAGCACTTTGAGAGGCTAAGGCAGGTGCATCACCTGAGGTCAGGAGTTTGAGACCACCCTGGCCAACATGGCGAAACCCCGTCTCTACTACATATACAAAAATTAGCCAGGCATGGTGGTGCGTGCCTGTAATCCTAGCTACTCAGGAGGCTAAGGCAGGAGAATCGCATGAACCCAGGAGGTGGAGGTTGCAGTGAGCCGAGATCATGCCATTGCACTCCAGCCTGGGCAACAGAATGAGACTCCATCTCAAAGAAAAAAAAAAAGATATGCCATCTAAACAGCAACCTTAAGGGAGCTGCAATGTCTATATTACTATCAGAAAAGATAGACTTTAAAACAAAAAATGTTAGCTAGGTATGGTGGAATGCACCTGTAGTCCCCACTACTCAGGAGGCTGTGGTGGGAGGATTGCTTGAGTCAAGAAGTTCAAGACTGTAGTGTGCTATGAGTGCATCTGTGACTAGCCACTGCACTCCAGCCTAAGCATCATAGTGAGACCCCATCTCTAAATAAAATAAAAACAAAAAAGACAGAAAGATTACTAGAAATAAATTGGGACATTTTATAATGAAAAAAGGGTTAATTCCAAAGTATTAATATATAACAGTCATAAACACATATGCCCCTAACAGCACAGCCCTAAAATAAATGAAACAAAACTAACAGAATTGAAAGGAGAAATAGACTCTTCAACAATTATGGTTGGATACTGCAATATCCTACTTTCAATACTAAATAGTATGACTAGGCAGTAGGCCAACTAAGATATAGAAGACTTGAACAACAAGATAAGCTACATTTATTAATAACAGATATCTGTAGAAAACTCTACCTATTAACAACTGAATACACATTCTTCTCAATTGCACGTGGAACATTCTCCCAGAAGACCATATGCTAGACATAAAATAAGGTTCAATAAAGTTAAAATAATTGAAATTATACAAAGCATGTCCTCCGAGCACAACAAAATGAAATTAGACATTAATAACAGAAGGAAATTTGGGATATTCAAAAATATGTGCATATTAAGCAACACACTTATAAAAAGACAAAATCACAAGGGAAAATGGAAAATACTAAGAAATGGATGAAAATGCAAAAACAGCATACCAAAATTTATAAGATGCAATTAAAGAAGTGTTTGGAGTATTTCTTTTGATAGCTATAAACATCTATATTAAAACAGAAGAAAGATCTCAAATCAGTAACTTAAACTTCCATCCTAATAAACTGGAAAAAGAAGGACAAAGTAAACCTAAAGAAACAAGAAGTAAATAAATAACAACGATTAGAGCAAAAATTAATAAAATAGAGAACAGAAAATAATAGAGAAAAATCAACAAAACCAAAAATTGGTCTTTGAAAGATCAACAAAGTTGATAAATTTTAACTCACCAAGAAAAAAAAGAAGACCAAATTACTAAAATCAAGAAAGAAAGAGGGAACATAACTACCAACTTCACAGAAATAAAAAGAATTCTTAAGAATTATTAAATTCTAATATTAAAGAATACTATAAACAATTATATGTGAAGAAATTAATAAATGAAATGGGCCAGTTCCTAGAAAGATACAATCTACCAAAACTGACTCAAGAAAAAAATAGAAAATCTGAATAAACCTATAACAAAAAAAGCAATTGAATCAGTAACTTATTATTATTATTTTTTTGAGACAGGCTTTCATTCTGTCTCCAAGGCTGGAGTACAGTGGTGTGATCACAGCTTACTGCACCCTTGACTGCCTGGATTCAAGAGATCCTCCAGCCTCAGCCTCCTGAGTAGCTGAGACCACAGGCAGGTGCCACCACACCTGCAAATTGTTTAAATTATTAGTAGAGATGAGGTCACATTATATTATCTAAGATGGTCTTCAACTTCTGGGCTTAAGCCATCCTCCCCCTTCAGCCTCCTGAACTGTTTAAGATCTTCTTTTTTATTTTTTATTTTTTGAGACAGAGTCTTGCTCTGTCACCAGGCTGCAGTGCAGTGGCACGATCTCGGCTCACTGGAACCTCTGCCTCCTGGGTTCAAGTGATTCCCCTGCCTCAGCCTACAGAGTAGCTGGGACTACAGGTGTGCACCACCATGCCTGGCTAATTTTTTGTATTTTAGTAGAGACGAGTTTTCACCATGTTGGCCAGGATGGTCTTGATATCCTGACCTCGAGATCTGCCTGCCTCAGCTTCCTAAAGTGCTGGGATTACAGGCATGAGGCACTGGGCCTGGCCAAGATCTTCTTAACAAAGAAAAGTGAGAACTGGATGGCTTCACTAGTGAATTTTCTTAAAAATTCAAATAAGAATTAATACTAATTCTTCACAAACTATTCCAAATAACATAAGAAGAGGGATTACTTTCCAACTAATTCTATGAGGATAGTTACCCTGATAACCAAAACCAAAGTCATCACAAGAAAAACAAAAGCTACAGAACAATAACCAGTATCTGTTATGAGTATAGAGGTAAAATTTCTCAACAAAATATTAGGAAACTGAATCCAGCAACATATAAAAAAATTATACACTATAACAAAATGGAATTTGTTCCAGGAATGCAAGGTTGGCTTATCTCCAAAAATCAATTAATGTAACACACCATATCACACAATAAGAAACAAAACCACATGATTATCTCAATGGACATAGGAAAAACACTTAACAAAACTCAACACCCTTTCATAATAAAAACAGCAAACTAGGAATAGACTGACACTCAATGTGATAAAGGACACACACAAAAAACCTAGAGCAATCATCATAACACTTAATGGTGAAAGACTAAAAGCTATGCACGTAAGACTGGGAACAAGACAAGAATGTCCACACTTCTTCTTCTATTTATTTATTTATTTTTGAGACAGGGTCTCACTCTGTTGCTCAGGTTGGAGTGCAGTGGCACAATCTTGGCTCAATGCAACCTCCACCTTCTAGTCTCAAGCATTCCTTCCACCTCAGCCTCCTGAGTAGCTGAGACTACAGGCGTCTACCACCATAACTGGCTAATTTGTTTTTATTTTTATTATTTATTTTTATTTTTATTATTATATTTTTGAGACGGAGTCTCACTGTGTCGCCCAGGCTGGGGTGCAGTGGCGTGATCTGGGCTCACTGCAAGCTCCGCCTCCCGGGTTCATGCCATTCTCCTGCCTCAGCCTCCCGAGTAGCTGGGACTACAGGTGCCCGCCACCATGCCTGGCTAATTTTTTGTATTTTAGTAGAGACAGGGTTTCACCGCGATAGCCAATATGGTCTCAATCTCCTGACCTCATGATCCACCTGCCTCGGCCTCCCAAAGTGCTGGGATTACAGGCGTGAGCCACCGCACCTGGCCTTGTTTTTACTTTTAATAGAGGTGGGGTTTCACTATGTTGTCCAGGCTGGTCTCAAACTCCTAGGCTCAAGTGATCCACCTGCCTTGGCCTCCCAAAGTGCTGGGATTACAGGCATGAGCTACTGCACCCAGCCTCTTCTTCTATTTATCTTGGTAGTGGAGGTTCTAGCCAATATGATCAGGTAACAAAAAGAAATAAAAGGCATCCAGATTGAAGAGGATAATATAAATCTATCTGTATTTTATTTTATTTTATTTTTTTTGAGACAGAGTCTCGCTCTGTTGCCCAGGCTGGAGTGCAGTGGTGCGATCACGGCTCACTGCAAGCTCTGCCTCCTGGGTTCACGCCATTCTCCTGCCTCAGCCTCCTGAGTAGCTGGGACTACAGGTGCCCGCCACCACACCCAGATAATTTTTTGTATTTTTTTTAGTAGAGACGGGGTTTCACTGCGTTGGCCAGGATGGTCTCCAACTCCTGACCTCGTGATCTGCCCACCTCGGCCTCCCAAGGTGCTGGGATTACAGGCATGAGCCACCACGCCCAGCCTCATTTTATTTATTTTTTAATCTGTATTTTAAAATGACAGTCTTGGCTGGTCGCAGTGGCTCACGCCTGTAATCCCAGCACTTTGGGAGGCCGAGGCGGGTGGATCACGAGGTCAGGAGATTGAGACCATCCTGGCTAACACAGTGAAACCCTGTCTCTACTAAAAATACAAAAAATTAGCTGGGCATGGTGGCGAGTGCCTGTAGTCCCAGCTACTCGGGAGGCTGAGGCAGGAGACTGGCATGAGCCCGGGAGGCAGAGCTTGCAGTCAGCCCAGATCGTGCCACTGCACTCCAGCCTGGGCAACAGAGCAAGGCTCTGTCTCAAAAAAAAAAAAAAAGAAAAAAAAAAAAACAGTCTTATATGCAGGAAATCCTAAGGAATTCACCTAATAAACAAGTTCTGCAATACAATATCAACAATATGCAAAAATCAACTGCATTTCTATATAGTAGAAGTGAATAATTCAAAAAGGAAACTAAGAAAACAATTTGTTTACAATAGCATTATAAAGAATAAAATATTTAAGAGTAAAAGAAGTGCAAAATGTATACTCTGAAAATGAGAAAGCAATTAAAGCTGCCTAAATAAATGAAAAGTTATCCCATGTTCATGGATTGGAAGGTTTAATACTGTTAACATGACAAAAACCACACAAACTGATTCACAGATTCAAGGCAATCGTTATCAAAATCTCAGCTGGCTTTCTTAAAGAAATTGACAAGGTGATCCTAAAATTCACATGAAAATGTAAGGGATCCAGAATAGCCAAGACACTCTTGAAAAAAAAAAAAAAGTTGTAAGACTCACACTTCCTTGTTTTAAAAGTTACTAAAAAACTACAGTAATGAAGACACTGTGATTATTGTCAAAGGATAGACAGATCAATCAATAGAATAGAATTTAAAATCCAGGAATAAACCCTTAAATTTTGGTCATTTGATTTTTGACAATTGTGCAAACAATTAAATGGGAGAAAAATAGTCTTTTCAACAAATGATGGTGGGATAACTGAATATCCACATGCAAAGAAATCAATTTGGACCACTTATATTAGACACAAAAATTAACCCAAAATGGATCATAAGCTAAAAAGTAAGAGTTTAAACTATAAAACTTCTAGAAGGAAATATAGGTGTAAATCTTCATGATCTTAGATTACACAAAGCCCTCTTAGACATGACACTAAAAACATAAATAACATATAGTCTGGCACACAGTAAAACAAACAAAAACCATACGTGACAACAACAAAATAAATTAGACCTCGTCAAAATTAAAAATCTTTATGCTGCAAATAATACCATCAAAAATATGAAAAGATTAAAAAAATGAAAAGATAATGCACAGAGTGGGAGAAAATATTTGCAAATAATCTAATAAGAGATGTATTTCCAGAATATATAAAGAGCTCTGGCCAGGCATGGTGGCTCACACCTGTAATCTTAGCACTTTGGGAAGTCAAGGTGGGAAGATCACTTGAGCCCAGGAGTTGAAGATCAGCCTTGACATTATAGGAAGACCTAGTCTCTACAAAAACGAGAAAAACAAATTAGCTGGGTGTGGTGGCATATGCCTATGGGCCTAGCTACTCAGTAGGCTGAAGTGGGAGGATCGCTTGAGCCCAGGAGTTGGAGAGCTGTGATCATGCCATGCACTCCAGTCTGTGCAACAGAGCAAGATCTTGTCTTGAAGAAAAAAAAAAAGAAAAGAGAGAACTCTTACAACTCAATGAAAAAAGACAACCCAATTTAAAAATGATTAAAGGATCTGAATAGATAGTTCTCCAAGAAGATATATAAATGGCCAATAAAAACACGAAAACATACCCAACATCATTAGTCACTAGGGAGATGCACATCAAAACTGTAATGAGATACCACTTCACAACCACTAGGATGGTTATGATAAAGAAGATGGGAAAAAAAATAAGTATTGGCAAGGACATTAAAAAAAAACTGAAACCTTCACTGGGTATAGTGGCTTACACCTGTAATCTCAGCACTTTGGGAGGCTGAGGCAGGCAGATGGCTTCAGTCCAGGAGATTGAGACCAGCCTGGACAACATGGCAAAACCCCGGCGCTACAAAAAACACAAAATGTAGCCGGGTGTGGTGGCACATGCCTGTAGTCCCAGCTACTAGCGATGTTCAGAATAGAAAAATTCATAGCAACAGAAAATATATTATTGGTTGCCAGAGGTTGAGGAGAGTGGGGAGTAACTGCTAATGGATATGCAGTTACTTTCAGGGTGCTGAAAATACTCTGGATTTAGGTAGAGGTGATGGTTGCAAAACTTTGTGAAGATACTTAAAACTATCAAATTATACACTTTAAATGAGTAAATTGTATGGCATGTGAATTATCTTTTTTTTAAAAAATGAGACGGGATCTCACTGTGCATTGTGTTGCCCAGGGACAGAGTCTCGCTGGAGTGCAGTGGTGCAGTCTCAGAGGCTCACTGCAACCTCTGCCTCCTGGGTTTAAGTGATTCTCGTGCCTCAGCCTCCGGAGTAGCTGGGTTTACAGGTGCCCGTATATTTTATAATATATTCCATAATTAATCACTCCATATTAAACTTACTGATGCAGGTCTCCAATTGCTGAAAAACCTGATACCAAGTTTTTCAATGGGATTTTTTTGTTTGTTTGTTTGTTTAAGAGATGGGGTCTCACCATGTTGCTCAGGCTGGCCTTGAACTCCTGGGCTCAAGTGATCCTCCAGCCTCAGCCTCTCAAAGGCTGGGACTACAGGCATGTAGCACTTTGCCTGATTCAAGGGGAATTTTTAGTAAGAGTATATAATCCAAGTCTGTAGCAGTTGGAGGATGTCGTACCACGCTGAAGTGTCACACATGACTGATGACTCAGTCCCCCAAGCCTACTTTATCATCGTAAAGAAAGCTATTTCTTTGATTATTCCAACTCTTTCAGCACCAGGACTGCTGCAGGGGCTGGATTCATGCTACCTGTAGTTGCAGTGTAAATTATGTGTCAGAGCCAAGATCCTAGGAAAGTCAAAGACTAGGTTACAAGAGCGATTCTTTTTTTTTTTTTTTTTTTTTTTTTTGAGACAGAGTCTTGCTCTGTCGCCCAGGCTGGAGTGCAGTGGCACAATCTTGGCTCACTGCAACCTCCGCCTCCCTGGTTCACGCCATTCTCCTGCCTTAGCCTCCCGAGTAGCTGGGACTACAGGCGCCCGCCACCACGCCCGGCTAATTTTTTGTGTTTTTAGTAGAGACGGGGTTTCACCGTGTTAGCCAGGATGGTCTCGATCTCCTGACCTTGTGATCCGCCTGCCTCGACCTCCCAAAGTGCTGGGATTACAGGCTTGAGCCACCGCGCCCAGCCAAGGACGATTCTTTCTAATCTTTGGTAAGCCAGTTTTTACAGAATGAAATGCTCTTGGATTGACTGACTTGATTGGGTAAGTATTCACTGTGCTCTTGTTCCATGCAAGGGCAGTCTACAAGGGCCTAGATATGGGGGCCCCCAAAGAAGAAAAATCGGTTTTTCATCATATCTTCTGGTTGAGTTTCTTCCTTTATTATATTTGTTACATATGTTATTAAATTATTTCCATAAAAGAGGTTATGCTGAGCAGGTAACCAAATTCTTGTTCCCCCAAAAGACATGTATAATTCAGACGATTTATGCAATTAGAAGAAGGGAGGCTTCATCAGTTAATAAAGTCTAGAACGTGAGGAAGCCCAGTCATTTCCAGGACCTTCAGATGCCCAAGCTGGATCCAGGTTTTCCACCCCGACAGCTCCAGGGAGCACGCTGGAGAGACAGACTTCACCCGCGGGAAGGCGCGGCACCCTACGCGCAAGGAACCTCAAGTCCCAGAATCCCATGAGGACTCCAAATCCCAGAAACCTGCACGCAAATCTATCCCGGGTGCCAAGTCGGCCGACCGCAGACGTGACCAAGTTGCGAGGCTAGGGTGAGGTGTCGTAGAATTTGTCCCTACCATTGTCCCTGCAGGGAAGAGACTTTAGTGATCTAGAGCTGGTCATTGTCTCTTTACAGCTCGCGTGAAAGCACCCCTCCCGGCGTGTTTGATGCCATGATCAGCGTCTCCCATTCCCTCTGTCCCCTTTCTGTGCCCCCGTAAGGATGGTTCAGCCCGGCATTGAGGCTCCTTGAGCTGGCTGGATGGTTGCGCCCGCCCTACCCTGGAATGTGGGCCTTTGGAGCGAGCGAAGTGGGAGGGACCGACGCAGGAGGTGTCTTGGGCCCGGGCGGCTGTAGAGGCGGCGGCGCCTACGGGCAGTGGGAGGAGCCGCGCGGTTCCGGCTGCTCCGGCGAGGCGACCCTTGGGTCGGCGCTGCGGGCGAGGTGGGCAGGTAGGTGGGCGGACGGCCGCGGTTCTCCGTCAAGCGCAGGCGGCGGAGTCCCCCACGGCGCCCGAAGCGCCCCCCCGCACCCCCGGCCTCCAGCGTTGAGGCGGGGGAGTGAGGAGATGCCGACCCAGAGGGACAGCAGCACCATGTCCCACACGGTCGCAGGCGGCGGCAGCGGGGACCATTCCCACCAGGTCCGGGTGAAAGCCTACTACCGCGGGTGAGTGTCCTGGGGCAGGGCGGTGGGCGGGAGGGGACAGGCCGGCTCCACTCGGCGTGGAGGAGGGGAGGGTGAGGGGCTGGAGGTGTTGTGGGCGGATTGGGCTGGGCGGGCGGGCGGCTCCGGTGACTCAGGGTGAGTGACGAAGTGATAGGGGTGGGGGCGAAGCAAGGGGATGCAGTACTGGGGGCGCCCCCAGGTATGGCGGTGCGGGGAGCCGAGGGGCCAGAGTAAGGTCCGAGGAGGAAGCTAGGGTTAGAGTAGGTGCACCTGGTGTGGACGAGAGACTCGCCTCCTGAGAGCTTTGTAGGGGCCTTGCATCCTTAAGTCTGGGTGTATTTGGGGTTGCGAGTTGAGGATTCCAAGTGATTCCTTAGTTAACTCAGTTTGCTGTGGGGATGGAAAACGGGACTTCTTCAGTTAGCTGGCCGTTTTGATTACCAGCAGGCCTAACCTCTGGTTCTCTTAGATATACCTTCATCCCCGTTGTGTTCACGTAGTGTATCTGCACTGCCAGTATATTAGACATAGGGGTTGTATTTAAGAATCAAGTCGATGCGTTTTCAGGGACGTGCAGTGGGTACTTACGTGTCGTCAAGATTAAGTTGCATGTGTGTAAATCAAAATTTTGTGAGCCTTTCTTTCTCAGTGTTGTTTCAACGACTACCCGATAGGGTGAGATACTGCAAGGTGAGGAGACTAGCCTAGTTACAGTTTTAAATTCTCTGATCTTCACTCCCTTGCTATGGTTACAAGAAAAAACCCAGTTCTAAGTTCATTGTGTAAAATCATTTTCTATCAGTGACGCAAAGTGCCCCCCTTCCTTTAAATTCAGTTGTGATTTGAATTTTTTTTTGAGATAATTATGTTTAGGAGCATTAGAAACGTGAAATGTTAGTGTGACCATAAAGGTTGGAGACTGAGAAGTCACAGAAAACCCAGCTACTTTGGCTTGCCTTACTGCTTGTCCAGGTAGAAGTAAATTGCTTTATTTTTTAAAGCAGTGCTAGGTTGAAATTGCAATGCATACTTTTACATTCCTGAGAGGATCAGTGAAGATAGCAAACTCTCAAACTGCCTCTCTTGTTTTGATTTCAAAGAAAATCTAAGCCCCTAAATGTTGTATTGATTTGATGTAAGGACTTTTTTTTTTATTATTATACTTTAAGTTTTAGGGTACATGTGCACAATGTGCAGGTTAGTTACATATGTATACATGTGCCATACTGGTGTGCTGCACCCATTAACTCGTCATTTACATTAGGTATATCTCCTAATGGTATCCCTCCCCCCTCCCCCCACCCCACAACAGTCCCCAGAGTGTGATGTTCCCCTTCCTGTGTCCATGTGTTCTCATTGTTCAATTCCCATCTGTGAGTGAGAACATGCGGTGTTTGGTTTTTTGTCCTTGATGTAAGGACTTTTAAATTTGCTGCCATGAAGCCTCTGGCCTCTCTTTATTATTAGCTTGACTGTGTGCAGGAGTAGTTTATTGGAGTTATATTGGACAGTATGATAACTTTGTGTTTAAGCAGGTAAAACTGATTAATGAGGTTTTGATTTTAAATCAGTACCAAGAAACGTGTGGATATTTTTTAAAGTTTATAGTTGTCACAAGAGCTGTTTTGACTTGAGGATGGTCAGCCATGAACTTTGCAAGGTGAGAAAAAAGCTTCCTTTGCTTTTTTTTTTTTAAACCCTTACCTGTAATTTGATGAATGAGATGTTTCACTTTATTCTTTTATTTTATTTTTGTTTGTTTTTGAGACAGGGTCTTACTCTGTTACCCATGCTGGAGTGCAGTGGCACAATCTCGGCTCACTGCATTCTCCGCCTCCCGGGTTCAAGCAATTCGCCTGCCTCAGCCTTCTGAGTAGCTGGGATTACAGGCATGCGCCACCACACCCAGCTAATTTTTGTATTTTTAGTAGAGACGGGGTTTCACCATATTGGCCAGGCATGTCTTGAACTCCTGGCCTCAAATGATGCGCTCGCCTTGGCTTCCCAAATTGCTGGGATTACAGGCATGAGCCACTGCACCTGGCCCTAAGGCTTTCAATAAATTCTTATTAATTGAGATCATCTTTCCAATGAGTCTATGAAAGGTAAGAAATTAGTGCTTCTATTTTCCCATTTGTATTAGTTTGACACATGTAAATAGGCCCAGTTAGTAAATGAAAATCATTGTAAACTCCTTTGAGAAGAGATCAAAGTCTTGCTGTACTTCATGAATTTAGATAGCAAATTATCTTGGCTTATTGCTCCAGTTATTAAAAAGAAGAGAATAAGGACATACAGCTTCTTTAGTGTTTGACTACAATTTTTCCAAGACATTCAAGGTAACATTGTCTTTTAAAATCTGTGAAATTTTGCTGCGGCGCAAATAACCTCTTGCCCATTGTATACTGGTCTTTGCTCAATGAAAGCTTTCTAATGGTACCTTCATTTCAAGCCTCATTTAAAGACAATATCAGCACTCTAAATTGTACCAAATTCCTGTCCTCTGAAATTAGATGTTAAGATTATGTGTTTGTATAGTCTAAACTGATGATTGTGGTATTACATAGTCAGCTGCTCATTAATATAGATGAAGCTAAAATGAGTCACGGACAAGGATAGTTAATAAACAGGTTGGCTCACTAGAACACCTACCTGATTTTAAAATAGAAAATCCTTCCTTTATACCAAGAAATGTGAGAACATTCTGCATTTGAAAGTTTTCTTTTCTCTCCAGTCTTCTGAAGGGCCATTATTACATAGCATTTCCTCTATCCCTCTACCCTTTTCTTTTCTTTTCTTTTTTTTTTTTTTTTTAAATAGAGACAAG
This sequence comes from Pan troglodytes, assembly GCF_028858775.2. Classification (NCBI taxonomy): domain Eukaryota; kingdom Metazoa; phylum Chordata; class Mammalia; order Primates; family Hominidae; genus Pan; species Pan troglodytes. The sequence continues at coordinate 173,377,926 of NC_086015.1, forward strand.
GTCTCACTGTGTTGCCCAGGCTAATCTCAAACTCCTGGGCTCAAGTGATCCTCCTGCCTCAGCCTCTCAAAGTGCTGGGATTACAGGTGTGAGCCACTGTACCTGGCTCCACTACCCTTTTCTAACAATATTTCTTTCCAGTGAATGTTGACTCATTTAATAGCCAGCATTTTTTTAGTGAAAAAATTGCCCTCTCTTTTCAAAGATGTGTATAGTGTTATTATTCTGTTAAGCTTGATCTCAGTGAAAACATGTAATCTCTCTAGATCTAATAACATTTAATTTTTTTCTAATTTTTATTTTATTTTATTTATTTTTTTGGAGATGGAGTCTCGCTCTGTCACCTGGGCTGGAGTGCAGTGGCGTGATCTCAGCTCATTGCAACCTCCGCCTCCCGGGTTCAAGGGATTCTCCTGCGGCTGCCTCCCGAGTAGGTGGGACTACAGGCGCCCACCACCACGCCCAGCTAATTTTTGTATTTTAGTAGAGACGGGTTTTCACCATGTTGGCCAGGTTGGTCTCCCAACTCCTGACCTCAAGTGATCCACCCACCTCGGTCTCCCAAAATGCTGGGATTACAGGCATGAGCCATCTTGCCCAGCCAATTTACATCTAGTTTTTAAGCAAGAGATTAATAGCACTGAAAATTCAATTTTATTGGACACCACATCTTACTTAGATGCCTTTCTCATGGCCTGCACCCGTCTTTTCCTAGCAAGGAAGCTTTTCAGTGAGGGGCCTTCAATCATTACCTAGTGCTAGTAGTTTGGAGGAAGAGAAACAGGTTTCATTAATTAGTGATAAACTGTCAATGTATGTGCTTATCCTTATATAAAATTACTTGCTATTATGGGATAGACTTTAACAAGGCAACATCTGGACTGCTCATTTCTTTACATTATATATGTATGGAAATTTTTGCAGAAAGCTTGTAAAAGTTCTTTTTAAACCGCTGCTGTCAAGTGGTAATAACAATACAGAGGATTCCTTCTGTGCACATCTAGAAATAAAAGATTAACTCTTTGCATATTTGGAATAGCTGCTTCAGTGAAGAAGTATGTAGGATTTTTCTTACTGTGAACAAGTCTTGGCAAGACTTGTTTTTGAAAGAAATGCAAGATTATTTTAGCAATATACTTTAGTAATGGTTCTGAGGAAATACAAGTGGTATCTTGAGGGTTGGGGGGATGTTAGCTAATTGGTCTTAGAGCTTCAGCCATGGCACCTAATCCTAGGGTAGCTGATCCATAGCTTGGCCAAAGAGAGAAAAAAATAGAGCATGCTAGCCTGGTGCCAAAAAACCCAAACCAAACACAAAAAACCCTCAGAAATTTGAATGAGAAAATATGGAGATAAAATTGGTCAGCACTGGGAACTGAAGCTGGAGTTGGAGGGAGAGTCTGGCGAGGCCAGAACTGACAATGTGCAAATGAAAGATGTGAAGAAGCAGAAACTGAGGAAGCAAAGGAGAAAGAAGCAACTCTGCACAGAAAAATTCTCCCCACAGGTCCTTAGTTCATGATGGCTTTCTAATGCAACTGCAACCCCCCTTTTACAACTTTACTGTCTGTTTTTTTTATGATTGGAATGAGCCTAATTTAAACATAGATTTTAAAAATTCCGGTCTTGCTTAAGATTTCAAATATAACCAGAGATTATTCAAACTGAGTTTAGTAAATATTGTTGAACATCTGTAATCCAGGCACATGATGCTGTCGTAGGCACAGAGAATGTAGAGGTAGGTAAGGCTCTGCCTTTAAGGAATTAAGAGACTTGTGGAGGGAAAGACATATAAGAGTTACAATAGAAACAATTAAATTTGAAGTACGTATGTAAGGTATTTGCAGGAATGGATATTGGGGAGGAGTTTGGGGTGATGGAAGCCTTCCTAGAGGAAATGTCTGAGGCTTTTAAAGGATAACTAGGAGTTTGCCTGGTGAATAATGATGTTAGGTGGGTGTTACAGGCATTAAACAACCACATGGTAAGTTTGCAGAATTAAGATCACTTTGGCTGTTAGTCTCATATTCATTCCTTATTAGGATATAAAGTATGAAGTGGGCACTGATGAGAAATGAGGCTAAGAAAGTTCACAGGGGCTAGATTGTAAAGACCCTTGAATGTCATACTGCAGAGTTTAGACTTTTTCTCATTGATGAAAATTCTAAGTAAGAGAAATACATCATCAGATTTGCATTTTAGAAAGATAACACTTGAAATTAGTATGGGAGATGGATTGGTGATGGATGAAACTAATTTGGAGGCTTTTGAAGTAGTCCAGATGAGATATTTTAAGGAGAGAGAAAAGAGTGTATGGATTCGGTGGAAATTTTAAGGGGTAGTATCAGTAGAATTAAAGATAGTCTTGTAGGGGTGACGGGAGTTGGACAACTCATAGGTTTCTTGTTTAAGAGAGACTGGGGAATGTGGAAGAGATTTGTGGGAGAAGTTAATTAATTGGCTGAAACAATTCACTGAATTTTGAGTTCTAGGTGTTTATGAGGCATTCAGGAGGAAATGTCAGAAAGAATGGAGCAATTATTTATTGTCTGTCTACTCTGTGTTGCAAGCACTGTGCTTGACAGCTAACCTATGTAGGAATGTGGCTGAGAACGATAATAGAAACAAAAATGACACCAGTGGCCAAATACAGATCACAAAGGCAAGGCACTAAAACTAAATTTTAAAAATATAGAAATACAGAAAGAGGCTGGGTACGGTGGTTCATGCCTGTAATCCCAGCACTTTGGGAGGTCAGGGCAGGTGAATCACTTGAGCCCAGGAGTTGGAGACCAGCCTGGGCTGAATGTGGTGAAACCCTATCTCTACAAAAAAATTAGCCTGTAGTCCTAGCTACTAGGAGGGCGAGGTGGGAGAATCACCTGAGGCCAGGAAGTCAAGGCTGCAGTGAGCTGTGATTGCACCACTGCACTCCAGCCTGGGCAACAGAGTGAGACCCTGTCTCACACACACACACACACACACACACACACTCTCTCTCTCTCTCTCTCTCTATATATATATACACACACACACATACATATACATACACACACATATAAAGTTCCCCTGTAGTCTCTCACTCCCACCTTATTTTATTAGTTTATTTTTATATATTTAAAGGGTACAAGTGCAGATTTCTTTCTTTCTTACATGTTTGTATGATGTAGCCATGAAGTCTGGTCACTTAGTGTACCCATCACCTGAACAGTAAACAGTAAAACCTAGAAAATTACCTGTACCCGATAGGTATTTTTCAACCCTCACCCCCCTCCCACCTTTTGTAGTCTCCAATGTCTACTATTCCCTCTTTATGTCCATGTGTACCCTTTGTTTAGCTCTCACTTATAAGTGAGAATATGTGGTATCTGGCTTTTTGTTTCTGATTTTTTTCACTAGGGATAATGGCCTTCAGTTCCATCCATGCTGGTGTAGAAGACGTGATTTCATTATTTTTTATGGCTGTCTCGCTCCCACTTTCTAGAGATAGCCATTGTTAACAGTTTGGGATATTCTGTATCATACCGGTATATTTATAAGTATAGATATGTATGTGCATACACACACACAGACATACCCTTTTATTTTTCCAATAAATGAGTTCATATTTCCACACATGCATCTGCAACTTGATTTTAAAAATCGTGGTTATCTTTTCATTCCAGGGTAGACAGACCTCTTTATAGTTGGTAATATAGTGTTCTACAGTTGTTGTTGTTGTTGTTTTAAGAGACAGAGTCTGATTCTGTTGCCTACGCTGGAGTGCAGTGGCATGATCTAGGCCCTCTGCAGCCTCAACCACTCTGGGTTCAAGCAGTCCTCCCACCTCAGCCTCCTGAGTAGCTAGGATTAGCTCACGCCACTAGGCTCAGCTAATTTTTTTTAATATGTTTTGTAGAGACGGGGCTGGTTTCAAGCTCCTGTGCTCAAGCGATTCTCCTGCCTCGGCCTCTCAAAGTGTAGAAATTACAGGCATGAGCCATTGCGCCCAGCCACCATAATATGTTTAATCTTTTTTCGGATTGATGAACATTTAAAGTTGTCTTCATCAACTCACTATTTCAAATAATGTTGAAGGAACCTCCTTATATTTAATACATATTCTTGTAAATATGGTCAAAGATATGCCTATCTTGAAATTTGATAGTTTCCCAAAAGAGCTTAATTTACATTCTTAACAACAGGACTAGTGAAGCTTCTTCCTTATATTCCCATTGCATGTTATCTGTCTTTTAAATTTTTGACTGTCAGATTGGCAAAAAATGGTAATTTATTTTTACAAGTATCTTTTATATATTAATGATCATTTGTATTTCTTCTGGATTGTTCCTATTTTACCCATTTTCTATTGTATTATTTTTCTTATTAATTTGTTGACAGGACATTGACATTTTGTTAAAGTTGCCAGCATTTCCCCAATCTGTTGCTAGTCTGGAGTTTTTCGTTTTTATGTCATCAAACCTGTCCTTTTTAAAAGTTTCCTTGATAGTTTCTGGATTTACTGTCTTAGGTAGAAGTGTTTTTCATTTAAAAATATTCTATTTTTCTTCTATTATGCAACTTTTTTTCTTTTTTTTTTTGAGACAGAGTCTTGCTTTGTTGCCCAGGGTAGAACCCAGTGGCGTGATCTCGTCTTACTGCAACCTTTGCCTCCTGGGTTCTAACAATCCTCCTGCCTCAGCCTCCTAAGTAGCTGGGATTATAGGCGCACGCCACAACACCCGGCTAATTTTTGTTTGTTTTTTGAGACAGGGTCTTGCTCAGTCGCCCAGGCTGGAGTGCAGTGGCACGATCCTGGCTCACTGCAGCCTCTGCCTCCTGGGTTGAAGTGATTCTCCTGCCTCAGCCTCCCAAGTAGCTAGGATTACAGGCATGTGCCACCATGTCCGGCTAATTTTTTATTTTTAGTAGAGACAGGGTTTTGCCATGTTGGCCAGGCTGGTCCCAAACTCATGACCTCAAGTGATTCACCCGCCGTGGCCTCCCGAGGTGCTGGGATTTTAGGCGTGAGCCACTGCGCCTGGCCTATTATGAAACTTTTAAAGTGATTATCTTTTCAATGAATCTGGTATTTTGGGGTTTAGTCATTTATAGGGTACTGACACAACTTTTTTTTTCTCCAAAATTTATTCTAATACCATTATTGGACAGATTGTCCTTTCACCACTGATTTGAAATGGTAACTCTGTTATGTACTAAATTTCCCACAATGTGCATAGGTACTTTCTATTGTTTCATTGATTTTAGGGGAGAGATCTATTTTTGCACATACCACTATTGGTTTAATTATTGTAATATTATAGTTAATTTTGATATATGTTATGGAATGGCTTGATTCATTATTTAACTTTTTTTTTTGTTTTTTGTTTTGAGATGGAGCCTTGCTCTGTCACCCAGGCTGGAGCGCAGTGGCGTGATCTTGGCTCACTGCCAACCTCTGCCTCCCAGGTTCAAGCGATTCTCCAGTCTGTCTCTCAAGTAGCTGGGATTACAGGCAAGGCGCTACCATGCCTGGCTAATTTTTGTATTTTTAGTGAAAATGGGGTTTCACCATGTTGGCCAGGCTGGTCTGGAACTCCTTACCTCAGGTGATCCATCTGCCTCGGCCTCCCGGAGTGTTGAGATTACAGGCTTGAGCCACCGTGCCCGGCCTATTCCTATATATTTTATAATCATGTGCTTTTGTGAATGGGGTCTTCTTGTAGACCTATTACATACTGTTTTCTTTTTGTATGTTTAAATTAAACTTTCCACCTTACTAATAATTTAACTGTCTTAGAATTTTTAAGCTAGATAATGTCATCTGCAAGTAGCAATTTTGCCTCTTCTTTTCTATATCTTATTTATTTATTTATTTATTATTTTATGTTTTTTGAGACAGAGTCTCACTCTGTCACCCAGGCTGGAGTGTAGTGGCGTGATCTCGGCTCACTGCAACCTCCGCGTCCCAAGTTCAAGTGATTCTCCTGCCTCAGCCTCCTGAGTAGCTAGGATTACAGGCGTGCACCACCACACCTGGCTAATTTTTGTAGTTTTAGTAGAGATGGGGATTCGCCATGTTGGCCAGACTGGTCTCGAACGCCTGACCTCAGGTAATCCACCCACCTTGGCCTCCCAAAGTGCTAGGATTACAGGTGTGAGCCACTGCGCCCAGCCTTATTTATTTTTAGCCATAGGCTAGAATTTTCTAGACAGTATTGAATTATAGTAATAATCTCTTATCTTAGTGAAATATAATAGAAAAATTTCTGTCAATTAAAGAAAAAAGCTTTTAAAGAATTAAAGTTAGTGTTATTCAGAAATGTTACTGAGGCCGAGTGTGGTGGCTCACGCCTGTAATCGTGCCACTGCACTTCAACCTGGGTGACAGAGCGAGACTCTGTCTCAAAAAAAACTCAACTGAAAAAAGTGGAACAAAAGAAAAAGAACCATGATAAGTATTTTGCACTTTTTTTTTTTTTTTGAGGCACATTCCTACTCTGTCACCCAGGCTGAGTACAGTGGTGTAATCACAGCTCACTGCAGCCTTAACTGCCCAGGCTCACGCAGTCCTCCTACCTCAGCCTCCCAAGTAGTTGGGACTGTAGGCACACACCACTATGTCTGGCTAATTTTTAATTTTTTTGTAGAGACAAGGTCTCCCTGTGTTGCCCAGGCAGGCCTCGAACTCCTGTACCGAAGCGATCCTCCCACATTGGCCTTTCAAAGTGCTGGGATTATGGCATGAGCCACCTTGCCTGGCTGCACTCATTTATTTTCATTTATTTTTCATTTTTTGAGTCAGTGTCTTCCTCCATCACCCAGGCTAGAGTGCAATGACATAGTCACAGCTCACTGCAGCCTCAACTTCCCGGGCTCAAGCTGCACTTATTTAGTCTTCATGATAATACTCAGAGGCAGATATGATTATCTCCATTTTTCAGATAACATTGAGACTTACTAACCCACAATACAAAGCTGGGTGTGTTTTTTTTTTTTAGAGACAGAGTCTTGCTCTGTCGCCCAAGCTGAAGTCCAATGGCTCGATCATGGCTCACTGCAGCCTTGAACTCCTGGGCTCAAATGATTCTCGTGAGTAGCTGGGACTACACTATGCTTGGCTAATTACAAAAAAATTGTTTTTAGAGACAGGGTCTTGTTCTGTCACTCAGGCTGGCCTTGAACTCCTGAGGTGATCATCCCGCCTCAGCATCCTGAGTAGGTGGGATTACAGGCACGAGCCACCTTGCCCAGCCAAAACTGGACCTTGAACTTCAGAGAGATTTCTCTTTTCCCCTTACTACATTGACAGGGCTTTATAACATTGCTTTTTTACTTTATTGTTACATTCATATTTCACAATTGTTATTTTTGAATTCACTATCTTCTTGATTATTAAAAGGTGGAAATTGCTTTATGACCTTTTTTTTTTTTTTTTTTTAATGTCACTGTGTTGCAGCTTTTATTAAGCAGTTTGCATTGCATTATTTACACAGAAATTCAAAACATGTCACAGAGACCTTTTGGGAGGTTAGCTATTTCTTTTCTTTTTTTTTTTTTTTTTTTTTTTTTCTTTTTTATTGATCATTCTTGGGTGTTTCTCGCAGAGGGGGATTTGGCAGGGTCACAGGACAATAGTGGAGGGAAGGTCAGCAGATAAACAAGTGAACAAAGTTCTCTGGTTTTCCTAGGCAGAGGACCCTGCGGCCTTCCGCAGTGTTTGTGTCCCTGGGTACTTGAGATTAAGGAGTGGTGATGACTCTTAACGAACATGCTGCCTTCAAGCATCTGTTTAACAAAGCACATCTTGCACCGCCCTTAATCCATTCAACCCTGAGTGGACACAGCACATGTTTCAGAGAGCACAGGGTTGGGGGTAAGGTCACAGATCAACAGGATCCCAAGGCAGAAGAATTTTTCTTAGTACAGAACAAAATGAAAAGTCTCCCATGTCTACCTCTTTCTACACAGACACAGCAACCATCCGATTTCTCAATCTTTTCCCCACCTTTCCCCCCTTTCTATTCCACAAAACTGCCATTGTCTTCATGGCCCGTTCTCAATGAGCTGTTGAGTACACCTCCCATATGGGGTGGTGGCCGGGCAGAGGAGCTCCTCACTTCCCAGTAGGGGCGGCCGGGCAGAGGCGCCCCTCACCTCCCGGACGGGGCGGCTGTCCGGGCGGGGGGCTGACCCCCCCCACCTCCCTCCCGGACGGGGCGGCTGGCCGGGCGGGGGGCTGACCCCCCCACCTCCCTCCCGGACGGGGCGGCTGGCCGGGCGGGGGGCTGACCCCCCCACCTCCCTCCCGGACGGGGCGGCTGGCCGGGCGGGGGGCTGACCCCCCCACCTCCCTCCCGGACGGGGCGGCTGGCCGGGCGGGGGGCTGACCCCCCCACCTCCCTCCCGGACGGGGCGGCTGGCCGGGCGGGGGGCTGACCCCCCCACCTCCCTCCCGGACGGGGCGGCTGGCCGGGCGGGGGGCTGACCCCCCCACCTCCCTCCCGGACGGGGCGGCTGGCCGGGCAGAGGGGCTCCTCACTTCCCGGTAGGGGCGGCCGGGCAGAGGTGCCCCTCACCTCCCGGACGGGGCGGCTGGCCGGGCGGGGGGCTGACCCCCCCACCTCCCTCCCAGACGAGGAGGGAGGACGCTCCTCACTTCTCAGACGGGGTGGCTGCCGGGCGGAGGGGCTCCTCACTTCTCAGACGGGGCGGTTGCCAGGCAGAGGGTCTCCTCACTTCTCAGACAGGGCGGCCGGGCAGACACACTCCTCACATCCCGGACGGGGCGGCAGGGCAGAGGTGCTCCCCACATCTCAGACGATGGGCGGCCGGGCAGAGACGCTCCTCACTTCCCAGATGTGATGGCGGCCGGGAAGAGGCGCTCCTCACTTCCTAGATGGGATGGCGGCCGGGCAGAGACGCTCCTCACTTTCCAGACTGGGCAGCCAGGCAGAGGGGCTCCTCACATCCCAGACGATGGGCAGTCAGGCGGAGACGCTCCTCACTTCCCAGACGGGGTGGCTGCCAGGCAGAGGCTGCAATCTCGGCACTTAGGGAGGCCAAGGCAGGCGGCTGGGAGGTGGTTGTAGCGAGCCGAGATCACGCCACTGCACTCCAGCCTGGGCGCCATTGAGCACTGAGTTAACGAGACTCCGTCTGCAATCCCGGCACCTCGGGAGGCCGAGGCTGGCGGATCACTCGCGGTTAGGAGCTGGAGACCAGCCCAGCCGACACATCGAAACCCCGTCTCCACCAAAAAAATACGAAAACCAGTCAGGCGTGGCGGCGCACGCCTGCAATCGCAGGCACTCGGCAGGCTGAGGCAGGAGAATCGGGCAGGGAGGTTGCAGTGAGCTGAGATGGCAGCAGTACCGTCCAGCTTCGGCTCGGCATCAGAGGGAGACCGTGGAAAGAGGGGAGAGGGGAGAGGGGAGAGGGGGGAGGGGGGAGGGGAGAGGGGAGAGGGGAGAGGGAGCTCTATCTACCACACAGTCCTTCTCTGAATATCGACCTTTTTTATAATTAATAATTTGGGGGGTGATACTTTGAGATTATATGAATACTCTAGTCCCCCAAAACATTTTGTCCAATGGTCTTACCATTCATGGATAATCCTGCCTAAACCAATTATTATAATGGTTATTGCAAATAAAAGTATTTTTTCGAATAGCCTAATTTAGAAGAAAAGCTTACACTGAGATAGCAGAAGGACTGAATGTGATTCTTTTGGGGGTTTATTTTTAAAAGCAATTAGTCCTAAGGAAAAACTTTATAATAGATTCTATATTTTTGAATATAGGCACATTGAAAGCAGTTTGTCTTCTGAAGCTCAATAGCAAAATAAAAAATGCTTAAAAAAATTCAGCTAAAACCATATCTAAATTTGCCATTTTGGGAATCTTTGTGATAAAGCAGATTATATTCTGTTGAGGATCAGTGGTAAAATAATTTATGCTAGTGCTGAAGTTAAACTGGAAAAAACATCATATGTGCATAATTTGTTTTATACCTTTAGAATGTAATATCTTTATTTTGCAGTTCATTTTTAGCTTTGGTACTGTAACGAGGATCTGGTGATTGTGGAATGTTATGAACGTAGTGGTTTCGCAATTACTGAGAGAAGTGTTTATATAAAACTCCCTTGAATGTTTTAGTTCCTGGAACTTAAGGAGTGGTAGTTGATAAAGCATAACTCCTTCATTGAGTCTCTGATGGGTATCTATACTTAAACTTTTTTTTTTTGAAACGGAATCTTACTTTATCATCCAGGCTGGAGTGCAGTGACGCAATCACGGCTCACTGCAGCCTCCGCCTCCTGGGATCAAGCGGTTATCCTGCCTCAGCCTCCCAGGTAGCTGGGATTATAGGCGCCCACCACCATGCCTGGCTAATTTTTGTATTTTTAGTAGAGACGGAGTTTCACTGTGTTTGCCGGGCTGATTTCGAACTCCTGACCTCGAGTGATCCGCCCGCCTCAGCCTCCCAAAGTACTGGGATTACAGGTGTGAGCCACCACACCCAGCCTATACTTACACATTTTTTTTTTTTTTTTTTTGAGATAGAGTTTCGCTCTTGTTGCCCAGGCTGGAGTGTAATGGTGTGATTGGTTCACCGCAATCTCCGCCTCCCGGGTTCAAGCGATTCTTCTGCCCCAGCCTCCTGAGTAGCTGGGATTACAGGCATGTGCCACCACACCCAGCAAATTTTTTATTTTTAGTAGAGGCAGGGTTTCTCCACGTTGGTCAGGCTGGTCTCGAACTCCCAACCTCAGGTGATCCATCTGCCTCAGGCTCCCAAAGTGCTGGGGTTACAGGCGTGAGCCACCACGCCCAGCCTTATACTTATACTTTTTAAGTATTACACAGATGTCTTAAAAGTATTTGTATGTTCTGATAAGTGTTTTTTAGCTTTTGAAAAGTAAAATTTATGAAAAAGCCTTGTCGTTTACAAATATGTTTACCTTTCTGTTAATTTTAAATGTGGACTTTGATAAGGAAGTTATATTTCGATGATATCCAGTGTAACTAATTTTTTCCCTCTTATTCAAGAAAGATAATTTTACACTTATTCTTTGACAGAGACATTTCATAGAATTTTCTTCTTCTAATTTAATTCCAGAATACATTCTCTCAACCCTATGCCCTCATACTAGTAACCTTGAGGGTTCTTTGAAAGAAAGATTGCTTTAAAGCAAGCAATTCTCTTTTGTCATTAAAATAAGCTATTTTCTATTTTTATTTTTAAAAACTATTTAAAACAATATAATTATGCAAGTGTGTATATATGTATTTGATTTTTTTTGTTTTCTTTTGTTTTTATTTATTTTTTTGAGACAGTCTCCTCTGTTGCCCAGGCTGGAGTGCAGTGATGTGATCTCAGCTCACTGTAACCTACACCTCCCATGCTCCCCACCTGAGAAGGATCCTCCCACCTCAGCCTCTGGCTAATTTTTTTTTGTATTTTTAGTAGAGACAGGGTTTCGCCATGTTGCCCAGGCTGGTCTTGAGCTCCTGGGCTAAAGTGATCTGCCCAGCTCAGCCTCCCAAAGTGCATGAGCCACTGTGCCCAGCTTGATATTTTAATTTTTACTTGAATGAAATCATTTACTGAAAGCAATACATGTTGATACACACACAAAATTACTGAAGTTCATCAAATTGTCAAGCATTCAGTAATATATAGAGCATTATTATTTTTAATCATTTTCAAACTTAAAACTCCTTTTCTTTTTCAGGGATATCATGATAACACATTTTGAACCTTCCATCTCCTTTGAGGGCCTTTGCAATGAGGTTCGAGACATGTGTTCTTTTGACAACGAACAGCTCTTCACCATGAAATGGATAGATGAGGAAGGTGAGTGGTAAAGACAGGGCTGCCTGTGTAAGCATTTTAAGATCTTATTCTATCATTTGTTCTAAAAATATAATGAGTCCTAAAAAGTTTAAGAGGAAAGACTATTAGAAATTTGATGCCATTCTTGTTTTTTCTTTAAGTATTTAAAAGAATACTGAAGAGCACAATCTTTTTTTTGCCCCTTTTACGCCAAAATGATGTGAAATTAACTTGACTTTTTTTTTTTTTTTTTGAGATGGAGTCTCGCTCTATCGCCCAGGCTAGAGTGCAGTGGCCTAATCTCGGCTCACCACAACCTCCACCTCCCGGGTTCAAGCGATTCTCCTGCCTCAGCCTCCCAAGTAGCTGGGACTACAAGTGTGCACCACCATGCCCAGCTAATTTTTGTATTTTTAGTAGAGACGGGGGTTTCGCTATGTTGGCCAAGCTGGTCTCAAACTCCTGACCTTATGATCTGCCCACCTCGGCCTCCCAAAGTGCTGGCATTACAGGCGTGAGCCACTGTGCCTAGCCTAACTTGACTTTTTTAAGCATAAGGTAAGCATCTCATCAAATAGTGTGATGTTTTACTTTAATTTTGTTTTTTCTTTGAATTAAATTTTTATTTTTTATTTTTTAAAGACAGGGTCTTGCTAAGTTGTCCAGGCTGGTCTCCAACTCCTGGCCTCAAGTGATCTTCCCATCATGACCTCCCAAAGTACTGGGATTGCAAGCAGGAGTCACTGCATTCAGCTTCACTTTATTTTTTAATTAAAATTTTTTTTTTTTTGAGACAGAGTCTGGCTCTGTCGCCCAGGCTGGAGTGTAGTGGCATGATATCAGCTCACTGTAACCTCCGCCTCAAAGGTTCAAGCAATTCTTGTGCCTCAGCCTCCCAAGTAGCTGGGATACAGGGGTGCACCACCACACCCAGATAATTTTCGTATTTGTAGTAGAGACGGGGTTTTGCCGTGTTGCCCAGGCTGGTCTTGAACTCCTGGCCTCAAGTGATCTGCCCACCTAGGCCTCCCAAAGTGCTGGGATTACAGGTATGGGCCACCACACCTGGCCCCCAGCTTCACTTTAATTTTGAATATGTGTTGTCTTATATTTTAATTTAAGAGATTACCTATTTTTAAGCTGAATATTACCTTAAAGAAAATATTGTGGAATGAAAGTGATTTTGACAATCATTATTTCAAAGTAGTGGCAGAAACCTGATACCTCAGTGACTTGTACTCAGAAAACATTTATCATATATGTAGGCTTACGCCTGTAATCCCAGCACTTTAGAGTCTGAGGTGGGAGGATTGCTTGAGGCCAGGAGTTTGAGAACAGCCTGGGCAACATTGTGAGACCCTGTCTCTACGAAAAGTTTTTAAAACTTAGCTGGGTGGTAGCGTGCACCTGTGGTCCCAGCTACTTGGGAGGCTGAGGTGGGAAGACTGCTCGAGCCTGGAAGGTCAAGGCTGAAGATGGGCCCTGATTGTGCCACTGCACTCCAGCAACAAAGCAAGCAAAGCAAGACCCTGTCTCAAAAAAAAAAAAAAAGAAAAAGAAAAAGGAAAAAAGAAGCAAATATCTGTGTGCTGAGGACAGACATTTCCTATCCTCAAACCCATAATCTGATAGGGAGATGGACACATGTGTAACAAATGTGATAAATTCTGGAACATAAACGCATAGGGGCCTTGAGGAATACAAAGGAAGACACATCTATAATACATATGCAATGTTTGACCTAAACCTGTAACAGAGTAAAAGTTTTTGAGGTAGAGGAGGTGAGGAGAAAACCATATAGGCTGAAGAAGAATATGTAGAAAGGCACAGAAATGTGAAGAACATGATGAGTGAAAAGCAGTAATTCACTATATCTGAAGTAGGAAGTGGTAAAGTATGAATTGGCCTACAGTTTTAACAGGATCCACGGGTGAGTTGTATGAATACAGAAATTTGTTTGAGAAGCATGAGACTAGATCCCCAAGAGCTTTGCAGATCACATTAAATTTTATTTTACATGACTATTGTGGAAGTCTAGTTAAAAGGTACCCTAAAGAAAGGGTGGGTTGGGGGTGAGGGATAAAGGCCTACATATTGGGTACTGTGTACACTGCTCAGGTGATAGGTGCAGCAAAATCTCAGAAGTCACCACTAAAAGAACTTACTCATGTAACCAAACACCACCTGCTCCTTGAAAACCTGTGGAAATAAAAAAAGAGAGAAGATACCCTAAATATACTACTTTTTTAACAATAGTTTTCGGTTAATTGTTATACAAATAAAATTTCATTTTAAGGAATGTCATAATATTTAGCTCAATATTTGGGATCATTTCTATCTTCCCTGATATAAAGAGCTCTGGAAAGTCATTATTGAAGCTCCAAGCTATAGGTAAACAAACACATTCTCATTTTTTAAAACAGTGTTCCTGAAGTAATTCATGTTCACTGTTCAGGAAAAAAAGTAGTGCAAAAATTTATGAAATGTAAAAAGAAGCCTCCTGTTTTTCCTTTTTTCTCTCTCCTCCCTCACCAATTCCAATTGTAAGAGAAGAATAGTTTAGTATGTATCCTTCTATATATTTTCTATGCATTTGCAAACATGTATGTTTCTATAAATTCTTTATTAACAGTTTTATTAACATGACAAATGACATACAGCTGATATTTTGCAGTCCTGGTGGGCATGGGGAGCTTGGAGCCCAGTGCCACCCACCCTGGCCCTCCATGGCCTTAAAAAAAAATTATATGGGGCCGGGCATGGTTTCTCATGCCTATAATCCCAGCATTTTGGGAGGCCGAGGCGGGTGGATGACCTGAGGTCAGGAGTTCGAGACCAGCCTGACCAGCATAGTGAAACCCCATCTCTACTGAAAATAGAAAAATTAGCTGAGCGTGGTGGCGGGTGCCTGTAATCCCAGCTACTAGAGAGGGTGAGGCAGGAGAATTGCTTGAACCTGGGAGACGGAGGTTACAGTGAGCCGAGATTGTGTCGTTGTACTCCTGCCTGGGCAACAGAGCGAGACTCCATTTCAAAAAAAAAAAAATTATATACAAATCGTTATGCAGTGTTTTCCTTTATAGTATGCGCTGGACATTTTTTCATTTCAGTGTACTTCAATTTGCATCATTACTCTTTTTTTTTTTAGTACTGAATAGTATTACATATTATAGATGTTTCATGATTAATCCCTTATCGATGGACATTTGGACTGTTTCTAGTTTTTCACTACCATAAACAATATATAATGAACATTTCTTTTCTTTTTCTTTTTTTTTTTTTTTTGAGACAGTCTCACTCTGTTGCCCAGGCTGGAGTGCAGTGTCTCGATCTCCGCTCACTGCAACCTCCTCCTCCTAGGTTCAAGCAGTTCTTGTGCCCCAGCCTCCTGAGTAGCCGGAATTACAAGCGTGCAACACCATGCCTGCCTAATTTTTGTATTTTTAGTAGAGACGGGGTTTCACCATGTTGGCCAGGCTGATCTTGAACTCTGGCCTCAAGTGATCCACCCGCCTTGGCCTCCCAAAGTGCTGGGATTACAGGCATGAGCCACCACTCCCAGCCTTATTTATTTATTTCTCTTTTAATACAGAGGCTGGGTTCTCACTATGTTGCCCAGGCTAGTCTTGAACTCTGGCCTTAAGTGATCCTCCTGACCTAGCCTCCCAAAGTGCTGGGATTACAGGTGTGAGCCACTATGTCAAAACATATGTATATCAAAACATCATGTTATATACCATAAATATAATTTTTGTCCATTAAAAAAATTAAACTAGTTTTTTACACAACTACATGAAATGAGAGGATTTTTTCATTCTTGCCCTTACCAACCTTAGATATGAATCATTAACATTTTTAAAGATCAGTAAGTGAAATGCTAACCTGGTATTTTAAATTTTGCATTAAGAGGAAAGTTGAGTATCTTTTTGACCTACCCGGTCACAAAGATAGTTTAAATATGGTTACTTATAAATGTCATGACTATCTCACAATATGTCTTCAGCCAGAAAATGAGACTATATATAATTTAGCACAGTGTGCAATTTATGCTTAGCATTCAATAAAATGCTTCTTATCATAAATGAATATTCTTATTTTAATCCTGATCATTCCATACCATTTATTTGCTGATTAGAGTTGTTTTTCAGTCAATGATTTTCAAATTGCAGCACACATAGGAATCACTGGATAATGCTTTTTATTAGACGTACTTAGTTTAGCGATAGTCCATTAAACATTTTTATAATACCTTTGTATTATCCTTGCCTGGAGAGTTCTGTTCCCAGATTGTCACCTGGCTGTCTCTCATCATTCAGGTTTTAACTCAAATGTCATGTCCTCCAAGAAGCCTTCCTATCTCCATTCATTTTGTACCTTCTTGCCCTGTTTTTTCTCTTGGGTTTTTTTTTTTTTTTTTTGGTATGGTAGAGTGTAAGCTCCATGAGAGCAGAGGTCTTGTCTGTTTTGTTCATGTTGGAGCTGCAGTGCCTAGAGCAATACTAAATAATACTATGCTCAAAAAATATTTGTGGCTGAGTGCGGTGGCTCATGCTTGTAATCCCAGCATTTTGGGAGGCCAAGGCAGAAGGATCCCTTGAGCCCAGAAGTTTGAGACCAGTCTGGGCAACATAGTGAGATAGTGAGACCCTGTCCCTACAAAAAAATTGTTTTTTTTAGTTAGCTGGGCATGGTGGTGCACACCTATAGTCTCAGCTACTCAAAAAGCTAAGGTGGAAGGATTGCTTGAGCATGGGAGATCGAGGCTGCAGTGAGCCATGATTGTGCCACTGCACTCCAACCTAGGCAACAAAGCAATACCCTGTTTCCAAAAAAAAGATATATGTGTATATATATATTTGTGAGTTGTACAAAAGGCTAGCAGCAAGCCTTTCCCTGGTTTAATTTTGCTTCGGTTATTGGAGACTTAAGCATTGACAGTTACTGTTTATTCTGTTTTTTTTTTCTTAAAGTAGCATATTTTAATTAACAGATGCACATAGTAAATTAACTTTCTGATGAAACAGTCTTATTATAATGCATTTCATACTTCTCTCTCCCTAAGTAGCTATTAAGTTTCCGAGTTTTCTGGGGAAAGCTATGAAGCTCTAGGCTTTGTCTTGTTCAAGTAAAAGGTTAAATTTTTCATTAAGGTCTGTTGATTCCCATGCGATCCTTCTTACCTTGCTTAATTCTGATACCAATCTTTTCTTAATTTTAGGCATACAGAGCCAACAGTAATTATTTTTAAGTTACTTTCAATTAGTTTTCAGTTGTAATTTTGTCACCTTTGTTTTTAATCATGTAGGCATTGGGGCATGTCGGTCTGATCTGGAGGAAAAAAATTCTCTAGGATCAAAGACAGGACAGTCACTTGATTTCTCTGGCATATGAGAAGTGCTGTTCCTCAAGCCAAACATTTAATTGTTGGGATTTTATGTTGGAGCAAGTAAAGATCTTAAGCTTACTTCATCTGTTTAAAGAGATTTAAGACAACTGCCCTTTTTCCTTGTACTCAAAACCAGTCTTAGTGATTTGTTTTACTGTGGAAAAACTGGTTTGCTTAATCTAACTAAACATTTTAGAATGAGTAGTAATTTTGTAACCATCATGCCACACTCCTCTTTCTCATAAATTCTTGTGTAACAAAGTGTGGGACAGGGAATGACAAATGTGACTTTATTTTTTTAACAAATGTAAGTTTTCAGTTCTTTTTTTTAATTTTTAATTAACAGATAATAATTGTATATGTTCGTGGGATACAGTGTGATGTTTCAATACATGTATATGTTGTGGAATGAAAAAATCAGGGTAATTAACACATCTATTACCTCAAATACTTATTTCTTTGTGGTGAGGACATTTAAAATCCACTCTTTTTGTTATTTTGAAATACACAATACATTATTATGAATCGTAGTCACCATGCTATGCAATAGATCACCAGAACTTACTACTCCTGTCTAACCACAACCTTGTACCCTTTAACTGGCACCTCCTTTCTCTATCTAACCCACTCCCTCCAGCCTCTGGTACTCTCTACATGTATGAGTTCAACTTTTTTAGATTCCACATATCATGTGGTGTTTGCCTTTGTATGCCTGGCTTATGCTTATTTCACTTAGCATAATGTCCTCTAGGTTCATCCATGTTGTTGAATATGACATGATTTTCTGCTTGAGGCTGAGTAGTATTCCATTGTGTGTATATGCCATATTTATTTCATCCGTTTATCCATTGATGGGCATTTCAGTTGTTTCCATGTCTTAGCTATTGTAAATGATGCAGATGCTACAGCGTAGTTCACCTTTGTTTTGAGAGAGAGAGAGAGAGAAAAGGCCTCATTCTGTTACCCAGGCTGGAGTGTACTGATGCAATTATAGCTCACTGCAGCCTCAACCTATGGGCTTGTGAGATCCTCCCATCGCAGCCTCTTAGCTACAGGTGTGTACCACCATGCCTAGCTACTTAAAAAAAATTCTTTTGGCTGGGTGCAGTGGCTCACACCTGTAATCTCAGCACTTGGGGAGGCCGAGGCAGGAGGATCACCTGAGGTCGGGCCAACATGGAGAAACCCTGTCTCTACTAAAAGTACAAAATTAGCTGGGCGTGGTAGTGCATGCCTGTAATCCCAGCTACTTGGGGAGGCTAAGGTAGGAGAATTGCTTGAACCCGAGAGATGGAGGTTGCGGTGAGCCGAGATCGTGCCATTGCACTCTAGCCTGGGCAACAATAGCAAAACTCCGTCTCAAAAAAATTTTTTTTGTAGAGACAGGGTCTTGTTACATTGTTGCCCAGGCTGGTCTTGAACTCCTGGCCTTAGCCAGGAGTTGAATTCAACCAACTCTTTGGCTGAATGTGTAGCCAATGCTACTTCACCTATTTAGATAGCTGTATTATGGCTCCAAACCTGAAAACTGAAAAATTAATATTAACAGCCAGGCATAGGGCTCATGCCTGTAATTCCAGCACTTTGGGAGGCTGAGGCAAGAGGATTGCTTAGCCCAGGAGGTTGAGGCTGCAGTGAGCCAGGATTGCACCACTGCACTCTAGCCTGGACCACAGAGTGAGACCCCATCTCAAAAGAAAAAGAAAAGACCAGAAAAGAAAAAATTAACAGCACTTAGAAAAGGAAAGCTAAGTACCTCCAAGCATATCTAGTTTTGTAACTTATATAGTTTTCCTTTATAATGTTAAAACATTATAATGTTATAATGTAAAGAACTTATACATTATGAATTATTTATTATACATTATTACAATATTTATAATGTAATGTAAAGAACTTCCTTTAACATTTCTTTTGTTTTTGTTTTGTTTTGTTTTGAGATGGATCCTTGCTCTGTCGCCCAGGCTGGGGTGCAGTGGTGTGATCTCGGCTCACTGCAACCTCGACCTCCTGGGTTCAAGCGATTGTCCTGCCTCAACCTCCCAAGTAGCTGGGATTACAGACACCTGCCACCATGCCCGGCTAATTTTTGTATTTTTAGTAGAGATGGGGTTTTGCAGTGTTGGCCAGGCTGGTCTCGAACTCCAGACCTCAGGTGATCCGCCTGCCTCAGCCTCCCAAAGTGCTGGGATTACAGGAGTGAGCCACTGCGCCCGGCCTCTTGAACATTTCTTATAGAGAAGTTCTGCTGGTGAGAAATTATTCATGTTTTTAATTTCACTTAAAAATAGATTTATTGAGGTATAATTGACATATGTATGTATACATAATATATATAATAAGTTATACATATTAAAACTTTACAGTTGGATGAGTTTTGATACCTAGGAACCCATCGGCACAAGCAAGGTAGAGAACGTATCTGTTATCCCCAAATGTTTCCTTGTCCTAAGCAGTGCCTCACTCCTGCTCTTTTGTCCTCAGGCTACTACTAATCTGCTTTCTGTTACTACAGATTAGTTTGCATTTTTTAGAATTTTATATGGATAGAATCATCATATAGCATGTACTTTTTGGTGGGATGTGTGTATCAGTAGTTCATTCCTTCTTATTGCTGAGTAGTATTCTATCCTGTGGATGTACTACAATTCATTAATCTGTTGAAGATCATTGGGATTGTTTTTGGTTTTGGCTGTTTTAAATAAAGGTGCTATGAACAGTCATGTACAAGTCCTTCCTTGTATGGAAATATATTTCCATTTTTCTTGAGTCAAACCTAGAAATAGAATAGCTGGATCATGTGGTAGGTATATATGCTGCTTTTATAAAATGGAAAAAGAAGATTTTGAAAAGGAGATGAGATGGGGCACTTCATCCCAGGCACATCCTTGGGCAGATGGTTTTTAGTAAGGAATTCACATGGAAGTTGAGGATCAGGAAATTGATTCCTTTTAAAAACTGTCTATGCCTGTTAGTCCCTGAAAAGTTTTCCTGCACTCCAGGGGTACTGTATTCCAATTAGAAGATAGCTGACTTAGAGATGTCCCCAGCTACTTCTCTTAGTTCTGGCCTCTGCCCCAGCTCTGTTCTTCAGACGGACCTTATGCCCAGGAAATTCTGGCTGCCATCTTTTACACACCAGGCTGTCTGGAGGCCTGGGAGAAAAAGGAATTAGACTGAGGTTCACCTGGGAGAAACCCTTGGCAGTGGTGGAGTGGGGATGGATTCAGAAGTGAGGTATGATACTATAATATAATGAAAAAATGTATCTGCTATTCATCGCTGGTTCCTGACAGTGCCTAAAACCCTTGTTCAAGTAAAAGGTTAAATTTTTCATTAAGGTCTGTTGATTCCCATGAGATCCTGAGTAGTAGAAGTGAGAAGAGCATCTTTTGTTATTTATGATAAGCCCCTGCCAACCAAACCTGATTTTATGCTAATGAGGTGGCTCTTGGAGGATGGCTTCTGGTTGCCAGAGGAATCAACCATGTGGTTATCTCTAAGGTGGGACTTTCAGCCTACCTCCCCCTTATTTCTGAGGAGGGCAGAGGGGGCTGGAGATGGAGTTAATCACCAGCAGCCAGTGGTTTAATCAGTCTTGCTTAGGTAATGGGACCCCCTTAAGAACCCAAAATGTAGGGGTTCAGAGAGCTTCCTGCTCGGTGAACAAATCAAGGTCCTGGGAGGGTGGTACATCTGGACCCGGCTTGGAAGCTCTGTGTCCCCCCGTACCTTGTCCCATTACCTCTTCATCTGGCTGTTCATTTGTATCCTTTATAATATCCTTTATAATAAAGTGTTTTTGTAGCAAATTGTTTAACATGAGGAGGGGGTTGTGGGTGTAGGGGCCAGGGAAAAGCTTCCCCATTGATCTCCAAAGGTTTGCTGAAAAATCAACTCACAAGAGGCAGATTAATTGGAGAAAAGTCATACAGATTTTATTACATGTACACAGGGGAACCACAGAGATTACTCACCCCCCAATGGGGTTCGGAAGCATGTATAATATCCTGGCAAAACAGGTTATATGGCTGGTCCAGGTGCAGTGGTGTTTACAGCTAATTGATCACAGCCAGTTACAGATTTCTTTGTTCCTCCACTCCCACTGCTTCACTTGACTAGCCTAAAAAATTAATTAATTAAATAAAGCAGGTTATAGGAGAAGGGAGAAGAGGAATTCTGTTGTGAGGATTACTAGGAAGAATGAATGGATCAGGGAAAGGAGATTAACTTGTACATTATCTTGTGGAAGGATCTGTTCAGGTGTGATTACATTCTTGGTCTTACTGGGAGGGGAATGCAAAACAATTGTCCTCAGTGGGTCTGGATTTTAGGCGATAAAGGAACTTCAGAGAACGTCATTCTGACTGGGAGAAGTCAGTTGTAGGGGTGGGTGGTTGGGGGAAGTCAGAGAGACCCTGAGGTATTGGTTACTGAGTCCCAACATGGGAATGCCCAGTTTGTAGCCAAGTCAGACTAATTTGACTGATTTGTGGCTAATTTGAGGATCCACTACTTGCAATTAGCATCTGAAGTGGGGGGGTAGTCTGTGGGACTGAGCCCTAAACCTACGGGGGTCTGTGCTAACTCCAGGTGGTGTCAGAATTTAATTAAATTGTAGGACACTCGATTGGTCTCCACAGAGAATAGAAGCTTTGCTTCTGGAAAACTCACACATCTGGTGTCGGAAGCATTGTGAGTGGAGAAACAGTTTTTTATTTATGAGGCAAGAGAGGCTATGGGGGTCTTGAGGCGGTATTGGGGACCTTAGATGCTATCATCTGCTCCAGTATCTGGGAAGGTCTGTCCTCATTGGCATCCCGTCTCCAGTTGCCCTGTCTTCTTCCTCTCCCTCATAGACCACTGTTCACGCGGGATACACTTATGATCCCCACACTGTTTTCTCCTCACTCTCACTTCTCCATCCCTAGGCAATCACTGATCTGCTTTCTGTCACTATTCCATACATATAAATTACAAAATATAGTGGGTTTTTTTGTTGTTGAAAGACAGGATCTCACTGTGTTGCTCAGGTTGGCCTCCAACTCCTGGGCTCAAGCAGTCCTCCTAGCTGAAACTACAGATGCACACCATGACTCCTGGCTCAAGCACAGTGTTTTTGTGCTTTTTAATAAATGACATTATATATCCCATATTCTGAAATGTCTCTTTTTTCCCTGGATGTTATGTCTTTGTTTTTTTTTTTTTTTCTGACACAAATCCTTTCTTTGTCACCCAGGCTGGAATGCAGTGGTGTGATCATGGCTCACTGCAGCCTACCTCTCAGGCTAAAGCAGTCCCCCTGCCTCAGCCTCCCGAGTAGCTGGAACTACAGGAGTGCTCCACCACGCCCAGCTAATTTTTTTTTTCTTTTTTTTCTTTTTGAGACAGAGTCTCGCACTTGTCACCCAGGCTGTAGTGCTCGCTCTTGCCGCCCAGGCTGGAGTGCAGTGGCATGATCTTAGCCCACTGCAACCTCCACCTCCCGTGTTCAAGTGATTCTCTTGCCTCAGCCTCCTGAGTAGCTGGGATTACAGGCGCCTGCCACCATGCCCAGCTAATTTTTGTACTTTTAGTGGAAACAGGGTTTTGCCATGTTGGCCAGGCTGGTCTTGAACTCCTGACCTCAAGTGATCCGCCCGCCTCGGCCTCCTAAAGTGCTGGGATTAGAGGGGTGAGCCACTGGGCCCAGCCTAAATTTTTTATTTTATTTTTTGTAGAGACAGAGTCTTGCTATGTTGCCCAGGCTGGTCTCAAAACTCCTAAGCCCAAGTGATCCTCCCGCTTTGCTCTCCCAAAGTGTTAGGATTACAGGCATGAGCCACCATGCCCAGCAGATGTCTTGAGATCTGTTAATGTAGTTAGAGAACTAGTGTACCCTTTAAAATTTTTTTTATTGTAATTAAATATAAATAAGAAAATTTACCAGTTCAACCACTCTTAAGTGTACAGTTCAGTGGTATAAGCACATTCACAGTGTTGTACAACTATTAACAGTATCCTTCTGTTTCCAGAACTTTTCACCTTCCCAATCAGAAACTGTACCCATTAAACAATAACTCCCTATCCCTCCTTTTGCAGTCCCTAGTAACCTGTATTAAACTTTCTGTCTATGAATTTACCTGTGCTTGGTCACCTTTGTTTTTGTGTTTTTGAAAGATGATTGTGATTGGTAAATAACTCCAGGTTGGAAGTTTTTTTTTTTTTTTTTTTCTTTCAGTACCCTGTCTTATAGCTTGCATTGTTTCTGATGCAAAATCTGCTGTCAACTTCCTTTCTGTACGTGAAGCATCTCTTCTCTGGCTGCTTTTAAGACTTTTTTGTTTTGTTTTGTTTTGGAGACAGAGTCTTTGCCTGGAGTGCAGTGGTACAGTCATGGCTCACTGCAGCCTTGACCTCCCAGGCTCAAGCAGTCCTCCTACCTCAGCCTCCCAAGTAGGTGTGCGCCACCATGCCCAGCTACTTTTTTAGTTTTTTTTTTAAATAGAGATGGGATCTTGCTATGTTGCCCAGGCTGGTCTTGAACTCTTGGACTCAAGCAATCCTCCCACCTTGGCCTCCCAAAGTGCTGGGATTACAGGCGTGAGCCACTGCAGCTAGCCTTAAACCACTGTTTAATCCAGTGTTTTAAAATTGTTTTCGAGGGGGGGTTATGTCTATTCCTATTACTTCATCTCTCCTGATATGAATGTTGAGGCTGGATGCGGTGGCTCACACCTGTAATCCCAGCACTTTGGGAGGCAGAGGCGGGCGGATCACCTGAGGTCGGGAGTTCGAGACCAGCCTGACCAACATGGAGAAACGCCGTCTCTACTAAAAATACAAAATTAGCTGGGTGTGGTGGTGCATGCCTGCAATCCCAACTATTTGGGAGGCTGAGGCAGAAGAATCACTTGAACCTGGGAGGTGGAGGTTGCAGTGAGCCAAGATCGTGCCATTGCACTCCAGCCTGGGCAACAAGAGCAAAACTCTGTCTCAAAAAAAAAAAAAAAAAAGTTGAGGATGAGCGGCTTCATGGGATGGCATGTATTTCTGTAACCACTGACTTCCACCTCCCAGAAAAAGGAAGCAACAAGCCAAAAATTCACTACTGTTGTTATTGGGCCTGATAGTGAAAGGATGACCACCTAAAAATTATGGCATCCTTGGAAAATTTTTGCAAATCTGTATTTTAAGCAGTGTAACCCTTTACAGTAAGGGAGTACAGTGACTTTTGCAAGTGGTTTAGTGTTCTGACTGCATATCCAGAGGCAGGATGGCAGTACGAAGGTCCTAGTGGGAACAGAGAGTGAGAGTCTGTGAGTCTGTGGCTAACTCAGACGTCAGGGAGAAGAATGTGTGATACTGTCTCAGAGGTTGCCAACTTTGGTGTTAGGCTGTGTTCTTTGAAATGTGGGGCACTGAATTTAGGCATATACTGAAATAACTAAATAAAACAAGAGTTACATATATGTTTCATGTTCTACATCCTGTCAGGTTATCTCATATAAATAATTGGATTGTGAATATTTACCTAACTTTTTGAGGTCTAATGCCCTAATTTGCTTCTTTCTTTTTGTAGGTAAAGAACAACAGCAGCAACAAAAACAAAAACAGTAGATATATTGGGGGGGGAAAAACCTGCTGGTTAATATACAGATTTCGTTACCTTGAAGTTCACTGCACTGAACAATTCTCACTCTGGATGTATTCCTGCTCTAGGATGTCAATTTAGACTTTTGTAATAGAGTGGGCTTTGAGAAATAGCTTTTCTGCTCATTTTAGTTTCATGATGACTGCATGGAATGTTTTGCTTCACGCTTATGCATTGAGTTTTATCAAGCATTAAGCAGTTGGCCGAAACAGGTAATACTTGAACTAAAGACATTCAGTCCAAGAAAAACAAAATGGATTTGAACATACGTAGAATCAGTAACTCTTATTTTCATACTTCCTTATGGTTATTCAGAAGTGTTGGTCTCTAGGTACATTTTGAAAGCAAGTACTTGATCTGGCTTAGGTTTTAACTAACAGCAAGCAGATACTGGCCTGATAAAAAGATGATGTACAGCAAAAGTGAGATGGTTAGAATTGGCTTTTTTCTTTTTCTTTTCTTTTCTTTTTTTTTTTTTTGAGAGGGAGTCTTGCTTTGTCGCCCAGGCTGTAGTGCAGTGGCATGATCTCAGTTCACTGCAAGCTCCGCCTCCCGGGTTCATGCCATTCTCCTGCCTCAGCCTCCTTTGTAGCTGGGACTACAGGTGCCCGCCGCCACGCCTGGCTAATTTTTTTGTATTTTCAGTAGAGACGGGGTTTCACCATGTTAGCCAGGATGGTCTCGATCTCCTGACCTCGTGATCTGCCCACCTCGGTCTCCCAAAGTGCTGGGATTACAGGCATGAGCTACCGCGCCCGGCCAGAATTGGCTTTTTTCATCATAGACCACTGCAGTAAAATCATCCTAACTGCAGAAGTCACTTGAAATGTGGAAATCACAGTTTGCTGTGTATTGGATTTGGTTCAATCTTTTTTTTGGCTTTCTGGGACATCAAAATCAGCCAGTGAGTCTAGGGAAATTTGGACTTAAGGTTTTAATGTTTAGATTTTGAAAAGCCAGGATGCTTATAAAACACTAGTTGGTATCATTTATGACAGAGAGAGAGAGAGAGAGGAGAGAGAGAAAGAAGAGAGAGAGAGAGAGTGCATGTGTGTGTTTGTGTGTGTATGTATATCTTGTTTAAAAAACAGTCTGGACTCAGTTTTCTCACCTGGAACATTAGAAATGAAGTGTTAGCTGGGCGTGGTGGCTCACGCCTGTAATCCCAGCACTTTTGGAGACCAAGGCGAGAGGATTGCTTGAGCCTAGGAGTTTAAGACCAGCCTGGTCAACATAGGGAGACGCTGTTTCTACAAAAAAAGAAAGGAAAAAAAGCCAGGCATGGTGGCATGAGCCTGTGGGATTCAGCTCCCACCTTGGAAGGCTGAAGTAGGAGGATTGCTTGAGCCTGGGAGGTCAAGGCTGCAGTGAACCAAGATCATGCCACTGCATTCCAGCTTAGACAACAGAGTGAGACTCTGTCTCAGGAAAAAAAAAAAAAAAAAAAAAATGATACCAACTTTCATATTTGTGGCAGAATGAGATAAATTTACGTAACTGAAAAAGGGAGTCTTTTTTTAATGAATTACTTTATTTCTTTGAGGAAAAATAAAACAGATTTGTAAACTTTGCTCCTGGACTAGAATGCTACTTTGCAGGCAAACTTACTTTTGTAAAAATGCTAGACTCTGGCCAGACGTGGTGGCTCACACCCATAATCCCAGCACTTGGGGAGGCCTAGGCCGGTGGATCACCTGAGGTCAGCAGTTTGAGACCAGCCTGGCCTCTGTCTCTATTAAAAAAATACAAAAAAAATTAGCTGGACGTGGTGGCGCACACCTGTAATCCCAGCTACTAGGGAGGCTGAGGCAGGAGAATCACTTGAACCTGGGAGCTGGAGGTTGCAGTGAGCCGAGGTGTCACCACCACACTCCAGCCTGGGTGACAGAGTGAGACTTGGTCTGAAAAAAAAAAAAAAAAAAGCTAGACTCCACATTCTTTAAAAAAAAAAAAAAAAAACTTTGCGAAGATATAATTCACCAATGTAAAGTGTACAATTCATTGGTTTTTAGTATAATCACAGAGTTGTGCAGCTGTTATCACCGTCAATTATAGAACATTTTCATTACCAACCCCCCCCCCCAAAAAAAAATCTCGTGTCTGTTAGCAGTCGCTACTTGTTTCCCCCCTACCCCTTTCTCTGCAGGCCCCAGACCTAGACAACCACTAATCCACGATCTGTTTCTACAGATAGACTGATTCTAGACATTTCCTATACAGTGTCATTACTAATTCCTTTTATGGGTGGATAATATTCCATTGTATGGATATACATATTTTATTTATCCATTTATCAATTGATGGACAATTGGCTATTGTGAGTAATGTTGCTACGAACATTTGGTTACAACTTTTTGTGTGAATATGTTTTCATTTTATATAGTAACTGTTTAACCTTGTGAGGAACTGCCAGTTTTCCAGAGTGGCTACACCATTTACCTTCCTACCAGCAGTGTATGAGAATTCCAATTTCTCTATATACACTTAGACTTACTATTTATCAGTGTACTGAGTTTTGATCAAAAATAGTGTACCTGTGTAATGTGGTTAAATCATGTTGACCTCACTCTCTTTCATCTAGCCTCTTAAAATATCAATACTAAGACTTATAAAATGAGCATATGAAAACCAGTAACTTTCCTTCCTACAGATTGAAAATACTCAATCAGAAAGTATATTCAAAGAAAATATTTAATCCACAGTAGCGACATAAAAATTGGTTTAAAAAAAAATCTAGTAATAAACCTTAGAGAAATTTGAAGAAACTATATAAAGAAACAAGAAACTAAATTGAGTGTCATAAAACGAAACTTGAATGAATGGTTTGGGGAAAAGCAACATTATACAAAGTGAATTCCCTGCATATCAATCTGTGAAGAAAACATTTCTCCCAAATTTCCAACAGGATTTTAAATCTGACAAAAATTTCATCAGGAAAAATAAATGCTCAACAATAAACAGGAAAATTTTACAGAAGAAAGTTTGGAAAGAGAAGACTTTTCTTAATGTTGTATACAGGAATAGTAACAACTGAGAGAAAATATTTGCAACATTTACAACAAAGGATTACTATCTCTATTGTACAATAAATGCCAAGAAGAAATAGATGAAAAATCTACATAATGAGGTATAAATAGTCTATTCATAAATAACAGGCTCAAAAATCACTAATAATTAAAGAAGTTTTGAAATATTAAAGTGAGACATTACTTTTCACCTATTGGACTGGAAAATACAGAATTTAGTAATTATCTCTAAGAAATTAGGGCCAGGTGTGGTGGCTCACACCTGTAATCCCAGCACTTTGGGAGACCAAAACAGTGGATCACTTGAGGTCAGGAGTTCAAGACCAGCCAGGCCAACATGGTGAAACCCTGTCTCTACTAAAAATACAAAAACTAGCTGGGCATGGTGGTGGGCGCCTGTAGTCCTAGCTACTCAGGAGGCTGAGGCAGGAGAATTGCTTGAACCCAGGAAGTGGAGGTTGCAGTGAGCCGAGATCATGCTACTGCACTCCAGCCTGGGCAACAGCAAGACTGTCTCAAAAAAAAAAAAAAAAGAAAGAAATTAGGAAAGATTGGCCGGGTGCGGTGGCTCACGCCTGTAATCCCAGCACTTTGGGAGGCCGAGGCGGGCGGATCATGAGGTCAGGAGATCGATACCATCCTGGCTAACACAGAGAAACCCTGTCTCTACTAAAAATACAAAAATTAGCCAGGCGTGGCGGCGTGTGCCTGTAGTCCCAGCTGCTGGGGAGGCTGAGGCAGGAAAATGGCATGAACCTGGGGGGCGGAGCTTGCAGTGAGCCGAGATTGCGCCACTGCCCTCCAGCCTGGGTGACAGAGCGAGACTCCATCTCAAAAAAAAAAAAAAGAAATTAGGAAAGATACCCTGTTGGTTGAATGAATGTATGTGTCATAACTCTTTTGGGGGACAGTTGGAAATACTTGGCCAAATTTTAAATGGGCAGACTTTTTTTGTTAATTTTTTACTTTAATTTTAATGGATACATAGTAGGTGTATGTGTTTATGGGGTACATGAGCTATTTTGATGCAGGCATACAGTGCATAATCATGTTGCGTAAATGGGATATTCATCACCTCAAGCATTTATCATTTATTTGTGTTACAAATATTCCAATTACACTCTTTTAGTTATTTTAAAATATACAGTAAATTTTGTTGACTGTAATTACCCTGTTGTGCTATCAAGTACTAGATCTTTTTTTTCTTTTTTACTTTTTCTAACCTTTTTTTTTTCTGAGACAGTGTCTCACTCTTGCTCAGGCTGGAGTATAGTAGCATGATCACAGCTCACTGCAGCCTTGACCTCCCATGCTCAAGCAGTCGTCCTGCCTCAGCCTACTGGGACTACAGGCTTGAGCCACCATTCCTGGCTGTTTTTTAAAATTTTTTGTAGAGACGGAGGTCTCACTGTGTTGCCTGGGGTGGTCTTGAACCAAATACTAGATCTTACTCATTGTGTGTGAGTATAGTTTTGTACCCACTCTCCACCACTATCGTTCCCAGCTTCTGGTAACTATCATTCTACTCTCTATCTCCATGAGTTCAACTGTTTTAATTTTTAGCTTCCACAAATGAGTGAGAACATAAGGTTTGTCTTTCTGTATCTGGCTTATTTCACTTGACACAATGTCTTCCAGTTTCATCCATGTTGTTGCAAGTGACAGGATCTCATTCTTTTTTGTGGCTGAATAGTACTCCCATTGTATTGCTAGACACTTAAGTTGCTTCCAAATCATGGCTATTGTGAATAGGGCTGCAATAAATATGGGAGTGTACATATCTCTTCAATATACTGATTTCCTTTTTTTGGGTGTATATCTAGTGGTGGGATTTCTGGATCATATGGTAGGTGTGTGTTTAGTTTTCTGAGAAATCTCTATACTGTTCTCCATAGTGACTGTACTAAAGTGCATTCCCACCAACAGCATGTGAGGGTTCCCTTTTCTGCATATCCTTTCCAGCATTTGTTATTGCCTCTCTTTTGGATAAAAACCATTTTAACTGGAATGAGATGATATCTTGATGTAGTTTTGATTTGCAGTTCCCTGATGATCAATGATGTTGAACACCCTTTCATATACCTGTTTGCCATTTGTATGTCTCCTTTTAAAAATGTCTGTTCAGGAGCCGGGCACAGTGGCTCACGCCTGTAATCCCAGCACTTTGGGAGGTTGAGGTGGGCAGATCTTGAGGTCAGGAAATCGAGACCATCCTGGCTAACATGGTGAAACCCCGTCTCTACTAAAAATCCAAAAAATTAGCCGGGTGTGGTGGCGGGTGCCTGTAGTCCCAGCTACTCAGGAGGCTGAGGCAAGAGAATGGCATGAACCTGGGAGGCAGAGCTTGCAGTGAGCCGAGATCGTGCCACTGCACTCCAGCCTGGGCGACAGAGCAAGACTCCATCTAAAATAAAAAAAATGTCTGTTCAGGGCTAGGGATGGTGGCTCAAGCTTGTAATCCCACCACTTTGGGAGGCCGAGGCGGGCGGATCACTTGAGGTCAGGAGTTCCAGACCAGCCAGGCCAACATGGTGAAACCCTGTCTCTACTAAAACTACAAAAATTAGCTGGGCATGGTGGCACGTGCCTGCAATCCCAGCTACTTGGGAGGCCGAGGCAGTAGAACTACTTGAACCCAGAAGGCAGAGGTTGCAGTGAGCCAAGATTACGCCACTGCACTCCAGCCTGGATGACAGAGCAAGATCCGTTTCCAAAAAAAAAAAAAGGAAAAATGTCTATTCATATCTTTTGCCCATTATTTCATCATATTATTAGGTTTTTTTTTCCTATTGAGTTGTTTGAACTCCTTGTCTATTCTGGTTATTAATCCTTTGTCAGATGTATAGTGTGCAAATATTTTCTCCGATTCTGTGGGTTGTCTCTTCATTTTTTTGATTGCTTTGTTTTGTAGAAACCTAAGTTGATGTGATCCCACTTACCTATTTTTGCTTTGATTACCTGTGATTGCGGGGTGCTACTCAAGAATTACTTGCCTGGACCAGTGTCATGGAGAGTTTCCACAGTTTTTTCTTTTAGTAGTTGCATAGTTTGAGGTTTTGGATTTAAGTCTTTAATTCATTTTGATTTGATTTTTGTATATGGCGAGAAATAGGGATCTAGTTTCATTCATT
The DNA here is from genome assembly GCF_028858775.2 of Pan troglodytes. Classification (NCBI taxonomy): domain Eukaryota; kingdom Metazoa; phylum Chordata; class Mammalia; order Primates; family Hominidae; genus Pan; species Pan troglodytes. Next base: position 173,408,919 of record NC_086015.1, read on the forward strand.
CTTCTGCATGTGGATATCTTGTTTTCCCAGCACTATTTATTGACAGTCTTATTTATTGAAGGCTGTCTTTTCCCCAGTGTATGTTCTTGGCACCTTTGTAAAAAATGAGTTCACTCTAGATGTATGGATTTATTTCTGGGTTCTCTCTTCCGTTCCATCGGTTTATGTGTCTGTTTTTATGCCAGCACCATCCTGCTTTGGTTACTACAGTTTGTAGTATAATTTAAAGGCATAGAATGTGATCCCTCCAGTTTTGTTCTTTTTGTTCAGGCTAGCTTTGGCCATTCTGGGTCTTTTGTGGTTCCATATAAATTTACAATGATTTTTTTCTATTTCTGTGAAGAATTATTGGTATTTTGATAGGGATTACACTGAATCTGTAGATTGCTTTCAGTAGTATGGACATTTTAACAGTATTGATTCTTCCAATCCATGAACATGGAATATCTTTCCTTTTTTTTTTTTTTAATGTGTATGTCTTCTTCAGTTTCTTGTATCAGTATTTTATGATTTTCATTGTAAAGAAAGAGATCTTTCACTTTTTTTTTTTTTTGAGACAGAGTTTCACTTTTGTTGCCCAGGCTGGAGTGCAATGGCACGATCTCAGCTCACTGCAACCTCCACCTCCCGGGTTCAAGTGGTTCTCCTGCCTCAGTCTCCCGAGTAGCTGGGATTACAGGGATGCACCACCATGCCTGGCTAATTTTGTATTTTTAGTGGAGACGAGGTTTCTCCATGTTAGTCAGGCTGGTCTCAAACTCCTGACCTCAGGTGATCCTCCCACCTCGGCCTCCCAAAGCGCAGGGATTACAGGTGTGAGCCACCGCACCTGGCTGAGATCTTTCACTTCTTTTGTGATACTTATTCATAGGTATTTTTTTATTTGCAGTTACTGTAAATGGAATTACTTTTTTGATTACTTTTTCAGATTATTTGCTGTGGCATATAGAAATGCTACTGATTTTTGTATGGTGATTTCATATCCTTCAACTTTACTGAATTAGTTTATCTGTTCTAATAGTTTTTTTGTGGAGTCTTTAGGTTTTTCCAAATATATAAGATGATATCATCTGCAAACAAGGATAATTTGACTTCTTCTTTTCTAATTTGGATGCCCTTTATTTCTTTCTCTTGTCTCATTGCTCTAGCTTGGACTTCCATTACTATGTTGAATAATAGTGGTGAAAGTGGGCATCCTTGTCTTGTTCCGAATCTTAGAGAAAGACTTTCAATTTTCTCCCATTCAGTATGATACTAGGTGTGGGTCTGTCTTATATGGCTTTTATCGTGTTGAGGTATGTTCCTTCTATCCCCAGTTTTTTTTTGGATTTTTGTCATGAAGGGATGTTGAATTTTACCAAATGCTTTTTTTTAGCATCAATTGAAATGATAGTATGATTTTTGTCCTTTATTCTGTTGTATCATGTTGTATTCTGTTCTATCATGTGATATATCACGTTGATTGATTTGCATGTGTTGAACCATCCTTGCATCCCTGGAACAAATTCCAGTTGGTCATGATGAATGATCTTTTTAATGTGTTGTTGAATTCAGTTTGCTAGTGTTTTGTTGAGGATTTTTGCATCAGTGTTCATCAGAGATATTGACCTGTAGTTTTCTCTCTTTTTGACATATTTGTCTGGTTTTAGTAATACTGATGGGTATTACTGGGTCTTAGAATGAGTTTGAAACTATTCCCTCCTCCTCCATATTTTGGAATATTTTGAGTAGGATTGGTATTAGTTTTTCTTTAAATGGCACTGAAGCCATTGGATCCTGGGCTTTTCTTTGCTGAGAGACTTTTTATTATGGCTTCGATCTCATTACTTGTTAGTACTCTAGTCAGGCTTTGGATTTCTTCATGGTTCAATCTTGGTAGGTTGTATGTGTCTAGGAATTTATCTATTTCTTCTAGGCTTTCTGATTTGTTGGCATATAGTTGCTCATCGTAGCCTCTAATGATCCTTTGAGTTTCTGCAGTATTAGTTGTATTGTCTCCTTTTTCATCTGTGATTTGATTTCTTTGGGTCTTGTATCTTTTATTTTTAGTCCGGTTAAAGGTTTGTTGATACTATTTGTCTTTTCAAAAAAATCAAGTTTACATTTTGTTGATCTTTTGTGTGTTTTGTTTCAATTTCATTCATTTCTGCCCTGATCTTTATTACTTCTTTTCTTCTACTAATTTTGTGTTTGGTTTGCTCTCTCTTTTCTTGTTCTTTAAGATGCATCATTAGTTTGTTCATTTAGCGCCTTTCTCCTTTTTTTGATGTGGGCACTTATTGCTTGCTATAAACTCACCTCTTAGTACTGCTTTCACTGTATCCCATTGGTTTTGGTAGTATGTTGTGTTTCTATTTTCATTTTTTTCAAGAAATTTTTCAATTTTCTTCTTAATTTTGTATTGACCCCCTGATTAATAAGGGGCATATTGTTAACTTTCATGTGTTTTTGTAGTTCCCAAAGTCCATCTTGTTACTGATTTCTAGTTTTGTTCCATTGTGGTCAGAGAAGATACTTGTTAGTTTTTGTAGGTTAATAGCAATATTTGGATTATTATAAGGAGTTTTTATCTAGAGTTATAGAGATTTTCTTAGAATGCTGCCATGGTAGAGAATAAGTGGGTGGGTATATAGGGGAAAACAACATTTTGAAATATGTTTCAAATTTTCCAGATTAAACAGTTAAAAAGAACAGGTGGTGAACCTAGAGAATAGTGTTTTAGAAACCGAGACACAGGATTTCTTAATAGTGGGCAACTTTGTCAGGGACTGCAAGAGAGATCACCTAGAATAAGGACTGAAAAGATGTCATAGGTTTCAGCAGCTGGTTTCATGACCTTTGCAACCGCAGTTTTGGTGGAGTGTTTGGGCTAAAACCTGGCAGCAGCATTTTGAGAAATGTGTGGAAGGTAAGAACATGGAGAAAGGATATGATCACTATGTGAAAAAAAGTTGTTTCATTATAAAAGATTACAAACTTATTATTTTTAAAATATTAAAGAGAAGTATGAAGTGAAAAAAAGACCCTGCCCCTTTTCCTTTCTCATCTTCTCAGCTGTTTCCTCCAGTTTTAGTCTCTAGTTTTACTCTTGAGATTTGTGGCTACTGAATGAATGGAGTGTCAATCTGAATGGGAAAGAGAATTTTTTTTTTTTTTTTTTGAGACAAAGTCTCGCTCTTGTTGCCCAGGCTGGAGTGCAATGGTGTGATCTCGGTTCGCTGCAACCTCCACCTCCCAGGTTCAAGCAATTCGCCTGCCTTGGCCTCCCGAGTCGAGTAGCTGGGACAACAGGCACATGCCACCACGCCCAGCTAATTTTTGTGTTTTCGTAGAGACGGGGTTTCACCATGTTGGCCAGGCTGGTCTCAAACTCCTGACCTCAGGCGATCCACCCACCTTGGCCTCCCAAAGTGCCGGGATTCCAGGTGTGAGCCACTGCACCTGGCCTGAAAGAGGTTTTTGAGAGGGAGACTCAGAAACGCCTTTGCCTGAGAAGAGCTAGGGAATAGAAGGAAAGAAAAAAATGGAACAGAGGAGCTCAGAGAAGATAAAAGGAAGTAGGGATGCAGTGGTCAAGTGGGAGAAAAAAAAGGAGAGGCACTCTTTTCTTTGAGTAGCCAGGAAAAAATGACTTTGTTTTTCTTTCTCAATTAGCAGACCAAGCTGTATGCTGGTGATTGAGGTTTGGATAGGGTTGGTGGCATCTAGTGTGTAGTAACTATGGGAATTAGCAAATCAATGGCAGAGTGAAGGACTCACTTTCACTCGCTCAGGTCCAAACTAGGCTTTAAATGACTTCTTCTTCTTTTTTTTTGAGACAGTCTTGCTTTGTTGCCCAGGGTGGAGTTCAGTAGCACAATCTTGACTCACTACACCCTCTGCTTCCTAGGTTCAAGCGATTCTTCTGCCTTAGCCTCCCGAGTAGCTGGGACTGCAGGCACACACCACTGTGCCTGGCTAATTTTTGTATTTTTAGTGGAGATGGGCTTTCATCATGTTGGCCAGGCTGGTCTCGAACTCCTGACCTCAAGTAACCCGCCTGCCTCGGCCTCCCAAACTGTTGGGATTACAGGCCACCACACCTGGCCTGAATGACTTTTTCACTGAGGAATGCCATAGTCCAGGCAGATGTGCCACCTCATTGATTGCCAGGGATGACTCAGTTGTCTGGCTAGTTGGGTAAGGGAGGTGTTTTTTCCATCACTTCTGTGTGTCTGTTACTAAAACTGTTCATTTATATTTCATAGCAGCTCAAGTGCAACTGTTCTTCAGTACTTTTGTAGCTTTTCATTTCTGTGACTCCTTTGAGGAGGCTCTGTCATGTGAAAGGAAAAATTTGATAAAATGATTACATGGAGACTTCTAACTAATCGTATTGTGGCAATGGAACTACTTTCACTTCCTCTTTTAAAGAAACAGGTAACAGAAAGCCTGCTCTTTAGACTTTCCCATTAGACACATAGCAGTGACAATTTAAACTGTGGTCAGCAGCCAGGCATGGTGGTGCACTTCTGTAGTCCCAGCTATTTGGAAGGCTGAGGCAGGAGAATCGCTTGAACCCAGGAGGCGGAGGTTGCAGTGGGCCAAGATCACACCATTGCACTCCAGCCTGGGCAACAAGAGCCAAACTCCATCTCAAAAAAAAAGAAAAAAAAATGTGGTCAGGAATAGATTCTGTTTGCTGTATTTGGGATATATACAATGTTAAGAACAAAATGGCCAGGTGTGGTGGCTCATGCCCATAATTCCAGCACTTTGGGAGGCCCAGGCGGGAGGATTGCTTGAGCCCAGGAGGTCGAGGCTGTAGTGAGCCGTGATCATGTCACTGCATTCAGCCTTGAGTGACAGAGTGAGACCCTGTCTCACCAAAAAAGAAAACCAAAGAACAAAATTTTATATCTATATACATTGGTGTCTGTGAACCTCATGTAGTATTTTTATGCAAATAGAAATGGAAGTTATATGTTACCTACTTCAGAAAATTGAATTGTCTAAATAAATATCTAAATATTTGTCCTTAGGCCAGGCATGGTGCTTCACGCCTATAATCCCAGCACTTTGGGAGGCCGAGGCAGGCGGATCACCTGAGGTCAGGAGTTCGAGACCAGCCTGGACAACATGGTGAAACCCCGTCTCTACTAATACAAAAATTAGCTGGGTGTGGTGGCACACACCTGTAATCCCAGCTACTCGGGAAGCTGAGGCAGGAGAATCACTTGAACCCGGGAGGCAGAGGTTGCAGTGAGCCAGGATCATGCCACTGCACTCCAGCCTGGGCGACAAGAGCAAAACTCCGTCTCCAAATAATAATAATAATAAGTAAATAAATATTTGTCCTTGTCATATATTTGTTTATAAATATGAGATTATTTTTTCTAAAAATTTACATTATGAAATTTTTTTAGTAATCATCACATTTAGGGGTTTTAAAGTGACCTTTACTTTACTTTTGTGTTTTTTAGGAGACCCGTGTACAGTATCATCTCAGTTGGAGTTAGAAGAAGCCTTTAGACTTTATGAGCTAAACAAGGATTCTGAACTCTTGATTCATGGTAAGAGAGTAGTCATTTCATACTCGTCCAGACTGATAATTTCTTTGAAATCACTCTTTATTCTTGACCATTTTGAAACATAATCTTAATGTCATTTTCTCAATCTCTGTGACTCATGCCTAAGTAATTGTCGTTATTTAGTAGTTTCTCACGTGCTACAGAAGGTAAAATTAATCTGCTTCTTATAGTCTGGGGAATTTTGTGGTCTCTGTATGTCTTGTTGGATATTAAAATGTGATATCTCAGTGTATCACAGCAAGTTTATGATAGAACTTAAAAATTGAGAGCCTGGGGAATCTAAGTCATCTACTTGAAATTTTTGTAATGTATACAAATAATGACCTCCAAAGGTAAGGTATCTTAAATATCCTTTCTTTTGCTTAAAGGTTAATAGTGAAACTACATGATTCCTTTATTTATTTTTGAGACAGTCTCACTCTGTCACCCAGGTTGGAGTACAGTGGTATGATCTCGGCCCACTGCAACCTCTGCCTCCTGGGTTCAAGCATCTCAGCCTCCCAAGTAGCTGGGATTACAGGTGTGCACCACCATGGCTGGCTAATTTTTATATTTGTAGTAGAGACAGGGTTTCACCATGTTGGCCAGGCTGGTCTCGAACTCCTGGCCTCAAGAGATCCGCCTGCCTTGGTCTCCCAAAGTACTGAGATTACAGGCATGAGCCACTGCACCAGGTCCATTTACATGATGCTTTAGAGACATTAATATGTTTATACCTCAGCAACCTTGAGATGTAGGAAGTGGCATAGAAGAAGTAACCTAAACTCAGTTATCATTGTAACTGGCACACTGTAGACCTGGATTGTGAATCTAGGAATTCTGATTCCAAATTTGTGTTTCATTCAGCTATGCTAACCATCAAAAGTCATGTAAAACTTTTTTTTTGTTTGTTTTTTTGAGGCAGTTTCTCTCGTTTCTCTCGCTCTGTTGCCCAGGCTGGAGTGCATTGGTGCAGTCAGAGCTCACTGCAGCCTTGACTTCCCAGGTTCAAGCGATCCTCCCACCTCAGCCTCCTGAGTAACTGAGACCACAGGCACTGCCGCACCACTATGACTGGCTAATTTTTTTTTTTCTTTTTTGTATAGATCGGATATCACTATGATGCCCAGGCTGGTCTCAAACTCCTGTGCTCAAGGAGTCCTACCACCTGGGGCTCCCAAAGTGCTGGGATTAGAGGTGTGAACCACCATGCCCAGCCAAGAACCTCTTAATATACTGCATTTAATTGCAATGTATTGACAGTATTTCGTTGAACATTTTTGAGAGCTATGAGACCAGACTTAGGAATCTTCTAAAAAAGTGAAACAAATGTAAATCTTTCCTTAAGTATAATGAATCATTTCAGTGCCTTATTATTATTTCTTTGTATTTTCCTTTACGGTGTTTTTTTTTTTTAAAAACAGTGGTTTGATTTTATCTTTTTTTTTTTTTTTTTTGAGACACAGTTTCACTCTGTTGCCCAGGCTAGAGGGCAGTGGCACAGTCTCAACTCACTGCAACCTTGGCCTCCTATGTTCAAGTGATTCTCATGCCTCAGCCTCCGAAGTACTTGGGATTACAGGCGCCTACCACCATGCCCAGCTAATTTTTGTATTTTTAGTAGAGATGGGGTTTCACCATGTTGGCCAGGCTGGTCTCGAACTCCTGACCTCAGGTGATCTGCCTGCCTTGGCCTCCCAAAGTTCTGGGATTACAGGCGTCAGCCACCACGCCTGGCCTGATTTTTTTCTACCTCCAGAATTTGACATAGTGACTCACAAGGGATCCATAATGTACTTTGTTGAGATTCTAAAAGAGCTTTAAGAGTCTATTTTTTTGGTCATCTCTTTCCAGAATAAAATTACAATGAATGCATAAAGAAGTGATTGATGAATGGTATTAAACAGCCAGTTTTAAGTCTTATTGCCTTTTAATACTACATCACAGATGTTTTCAGAAGCTAGCTTACGTTTCAGCTTTTAAAAATATGCATTAGGAACTGTGCTTCCTATAGTCTGTGCTCTTTATTAAACTGTGTCTTTTAGTACATCACAGACTAGGAATAGCTGACTAGATATTCATAAATACATTGTTGCTTTATATTCTACCTTGTTATAAAAATGGTTTTAATTAGTATATAAATTTAAAGTTTCTAATGTAAATTTACATTTTTGATTTTGGTACTGTTTCTGGTGTTAATTTATTCCTAAGTTTAGTATACATCTTTTAAAAACCAATATTTTATGTTCCATATTTGTATACATTTTTGTAATTTAATTTTCATCCTTCATTGTGACAAACTTGTCCTACTATACCAAGGATTTAAGGAGATATTAGTTAATGATTTCTTTAAGGATAAGAAAATAATTCATGATGTAACAGGGACTGGAATTAGTCATTTGAGCTTCTGATGCATTGGTTTTTTTGTTTTGTTTTGTTTTTGTTTTTGTTTCTGAGATGGTGTCTCACTCTGTCACCTGGGCTGGAGCGCAGTGGCATGATCTCAGCTTACTGCAACCTTCGCCTCCCAGGTTCAAGTGATTCCCGGGCCTCAGCCTCCTAGGGAGCTGGGATTACAGGCACATCACCATGCCAGGCTAATTTTTTTTGTATTTTTTGGTAGAGACAGTTTTACCATGTTGGCCAGGCTGGCATCTCCTGACCTCAAGTGATCCACCCACCTTGGCCTCCCAGAGTGCTGAGATTAGAGGCGTAAGCCAACGTGCCCAGCCTAATGCATTGTTTATAGACGTGTTTGTTTTCATAAGACCTTTTTTCTTTCTTTCTTTTTTTTTTTTTTTTAACATCAACAAAGCAAGGCAAATAAAACCTTCTTTTATATGGCCTTGGTAAAATGAATCCCTTTGGCAAATAATATTGATCACATGCTAAGTATCTTGTCTCAAGTGAAGAGAGGATCAGGTTGAAATCTGGGTCAGTTTCTTTTACATTTGAATTTTAAATTCTGTGTAATTTGTATGTTTTAAATATGCTGTTAACTCATGTTCGTTTATTTTCTTTCAGTGTTCCCTTGTGTACCAGAACGTCCTGGGATGCCTTGTCCAGGAGAAGATAGTGAGTGTTTATATACTTCATACCTTTTACAAGAGTTACTATGCTATGGTACAAGTGAAAAAGAAATCAGAGATAGAATTTTTAGCTAGGTGCAGTGGACAGTGGCTAATGCCTGTAATCCCAGCACTGTGGGAAACTGAGGTGGGAGGATCGCTTAAGCCCAGGAGTTCAGGACCAGCCTGGGCAACAAAGTGAGACCTTGTCTTTCCAAAAACACACAAAAAAATTAGCATGGTGTGTGCCTATAATCTCAGCTACTTGGGAGGTTGAGGTGGGAGGATCCCTTGAGCCCAGGAGTTTGAGGCTACAGTGAGCCAAGGTCGCACTACTTGCACTCTAGTGTGGGTGACAGAGACAGGCCTTGTCTCAAGGAAAAAGAAAAAAAGGAAATAGAAGTTCTAATTCATTTGATTTCTTTTCCATTTTTCAGTCAATTTAGAATATATTAGTGACTGCCCAAATGCTACTTTGCCAGATCAAATTCAGATAGTTCTTAGTTACAACTTACATGATTGCCTGTTGCACATATGAAAGGAATATTAAGTTAAATTTAAGTTTTAAAATTCAATTTTGGAAATGTTCAAACCTATACAGAAGTTGAAACAACATGGAAAACAAGGATACCTATATATCCTTTGCCCAGATTTACCAATTTTTAACGTTTTCCCTGTTTGCTTTATCTCTGTATCTGTCTATATCTCATATATACATGCACAGTTATACATAACAAACACATTTGGTTTTTTTTTGGTTATACCACTTGAGACTGACATGACACTCAGCACATGTAATTAGGAATTGGCTTTTTTTTTTTTCTGCAGTGTTTTTTCTTAAACAAGTATTAAGTCACTTTTTTTATTGTTGTTTTTGAGACAGAATCTCGCTTTCTCACCCAGGCTGGAGTGCAGTGACGCAATCTTGGCTCATTGCAACCTTCACCTCTGGGGTTCAAGCAATTCTCCTGCCTCAGCCTCCTGAGTACCTGGGATTACAGGCGCCAACACCATGCTCAGCTTATTTTTGTACTTTTAGTAGAGTTGAGGTTTCACCATGTTGGCCAGGCCGGTGTTGAACTACTGACCTCAGGTGATCCACCTGCCTCAGCCTCCCAGAGTGCTGTGATTACAGGTGTGAGCCACTGCACCTGGCCCCACGTCACTTATTAAATGTCTTTAAATATTGCAGACTTCCTACACTTGACCCAGAGAAATGTGTATATTTATTAGATCTCCAACTCCTAGTAACTTCAGGTAACCAACCAGAGTCCACAGTGGAACGGTGATTCTTACCCTTGGACACATTAAAATTGTGGGATGGAGGGAATGATCAATGCCAAATTTCCATCCCCAAGCTTAATGAATTAGTGTGGAGGTGAAATCTGGACATCTTTGTATTTTAAAATGGACTCTCAAAATGTAGCCATTGGGTCCCACAGCATCAGCTTCACCTGAGAACTGAATAGAAACTGCACTCCAGGCCGGGTGCAGTGGCTCATGCCTATAACCCTAGCACTTTGGGAGACTGCGGCAGGCAGATCACCTGAGGTCAGGAGTTCAAGACCAGCCTGGCCAACATGGTGAAAGCCCATCTCTACTAAAAATACTAAAAAAGTTAGCTGGGTATGGTGGTGCATACCTGTAATCCTAGCTACCTGGGAGGCTGAGGCAGGAGAATTGCTTGAACCTGGGAAGCGGAGGTTGCAGTGAGCTGAGGTCGCGCCAGTACATTCCAATCTGGACAACAGAGCGAGACTCTGTCTCAAAAAAAAAAAAAAAGAAAAAAACTGCACTCCAATTTACGTGATTCATAAACTCTTGGACCGGGGCTGAGCTACCAGATTTAACAAGCTCTTCAGGTGATTCTGATGCACACTAAAGTTTGAGAACCACCATTTAAAAGCTTCCCCAGGTCAGGAATTGTTAACGGAATTTCTTTGGAATATCTAAGCCAATGGTTACTATTAATGAGATGAACTAAGAGTGTCCAACTACTCTTTGTTCTAATGTAATTTAATATGCAAACTTATGTTTGATTGTAAGTTATTGCTTTTGGTATTTTGGCATAATTTACTAATTGTGGATATTAGGCAACTCATTTTCATTTGTGGTTTCTGCACATGCCCATCACTTTAGAAGGATTAGTGGTAAATGCTTTGCTTTGAATTAATTGAAATAGCTCTAAACTTTCTTTTTTTTTTTTTTTTGAGACAGTCTTGCTCTGTCGCCCAGGCTGAAGTGCAGTGGCGAGAACTCGGCTCACTGCAAGCTCTGCCTCCTGGGTTCATGCCATTCAGCCTCCTGAGTAGCTGGGATTTTAGGTGCCCACTACCACGCCTGTCTAATTTTTTATTTGTATTTTTAGTAGAGATGGGGTTTCACTGTGCTAGCCAGGATAGTCTCAATCTCCTGATCTTGTGATCTGCCCACCTCGGCCTCCCAAAGTGCTGGGATTACAGGCGTGAGCCACCGCGCCCGGCCTAAACTTTCAATTCTGTATTAAGCTATCCTGAGATTTCTAATTGAGAGCATTGCAACTGGTCTTTAGTATCTTAATTTTAAATAGTAAACCCATTGCTATATTTGCTTTAAAATATGACTTTGGGAACCTATTGTAATCTTTCTATGGTATTAACTATTACTGTTATTACCATTACTGTGGGATGTTATTATTAATGACTAATAGACAATATATATAATAATGATGGACTTAAAAGTATGAAGGTGGACTAGATTTGATCGTTTGGAACCTCTTTCTCTAACTATATTTAAGAAACATATTAATATAAAGACCACTGGATGAAAAGTTGTTGGGGAAAAAGATATGCTTCTGGTACAAAATATCACTTTACAGATTAGTTACAAAGAGTGAAATGTACCTTTACAATGAAGAGATCTAGCAGTCACTACCTTTAATGGTTATTGAACATCAGCAGTGGGAGTTGATAATCCGACATTTGTGTACCTCATGAAAAGTAATGAGATAAGAAATACACAACACTACCTATGTGTTATTTTTGCCAAAGGTATTTAATACTGCCTCTAATCGTAAGTAAACAGACAAATCCAGAACGTGGGATATAATATGAAACAACTAACCAGACTCTTTAAAAAAAAAAAAGTCAACATCATGAAAAGGAAGTAACAACAAATAAGGCAGAGTGAATGTTTTAAAATGTTAAGGAGACCAAAAAAAGCATGATCAAATGCAGTCCCTGAATCTTGATTGCATCCTGGATAGAAAAAGTGAGCTTTGAAAGTCACTTTGGGGCCGGGCATGGTGGCCCACGCCTGTAATCCCAGCACTTTGGGAGTCTGAGGCAGACAGATCACTCGAGGTCAGTAGTTTGAGACCAGCCTGGCCAACGTGGCAAAACCCCATCTTTACTAAAAATACGAAAATTAGCCGGGTGTGGTGGTGTGTACCTGCAATCCCAGCTACTCGGGTGGCCGAGGCAGGAGAATTGCTTAAACCCAGGAGGCGGAGGTTGCAGTGGGCTGAGATTGCACCACTGGACTCCAGTCTGGGTGATGGAGTGAGACTGTGTCTCAAAAAAGAAAGTCACTTTGAGACCAGTTAGGGAAGTTTGTATATGAATTGTATATTGGTTGATATTGAATTAATGTTGATTTTCTAAGACATGGTAATGGTATTGTGGTTAGGTAGAATTGGGTGGTGGGGGGGTGCGGAATATCCTTAATCTCAGACAATGGATACTTGGGTATTAAAGCGTATTTAAGTGCCATGATGTCTGCATTTTACTTCCAAGTAATTCAGAAAAAAAAAATATTTTTTTTTGTAGTGAAGAAAGTAAATATGACAAAACATGAATAATTGGTAAATCTTGGTGAAAGATGCAGGTGTCTATTCTTTTACCTTTTCTGTGGGATTAAAAGATGTTCAAAATAAAAAGTTGGAGGAAAATTTTTAAAAAGAAAAGCAGTAGTAGGCCGGGCGCGTTGGCTCACGCCTGTAATCCCAGCACTTTGGGAGGCCAAGGCGGGTGGATCATCTGAGGTCGGGAGTTCAAGGCCAGCCTGACCAACATGGAGAAACCCTGTCTCTACTAAGAATACAAAATTAGCTGAGCATGGTGGTGCATCTCTGTAATCTCAGCTACTTGGGAGGCTGAGGCAGGAGAATCACTTGAACCCGGGAGGTGGAGGTTGCAGTGAGCTGAGACTGTGCCACCGCACTCCAGCCTGGGTGACAGAGCAAGACTCCATCTCACCAAAAAAAAAAAAAAAAAAAAAAAAAAAAGGACAAGCAGTAGGCAGTAGTAGTCAAATATTTATACTCTGTGGTCTTTATTTTTATCTGGTCCCTTGATGAATCTATTTTACTTTTTGACGTTCAGGTTTTTATCAGTATTTTTTTTTTCTTGCAATGAGTATCATGAAAAAATTACAGACTTAATTATAAAATGATTTTTACTCAAACTTGCTCTTTTTTCTTTTTTTAACTATTACTCTGTCTTCAGAATCCATCTACCGTAGAGGTGCACGCCGCTGGAGAAAGCTTTATTGTGCCAATGGCCACACTTTCCAAGCCAAGCGTTTCAACAGGGTAAACATAGTTTGTTGAATGTCGATAATGTGAAACAGCTATTTTTTCCCTTTCTACTATGAAAGAAAGGTAGTTTGTTATTAAGTCTTGTTACACACTTTTAAATACATAAGTAGCATGACCTTACATTTCCAGTTTGCCTGAGGCAGTATGCCTATAATTTTTAATAGCATCTCTTTCACTCTTAAAAATGCTCCAGGCCAGGTGTGGTGGCTCAGGCCTATAATCCCAGCACATTGGGAGGCCAAGGTTGCCAGATCAGTTGAGGCCAGTTCAAGACCAGCCTGGCCAACATGGCAAAACCTTATCTCTATTAAAAATACAAAAATTAGCCAGGTGCAGTCACATGCACCTGTAGTCCCAGCTACTCGGGAGGCTGAGGCAGGAGAATCACTTGAGTCTGGGAGGCAGAGGTTGCAGTGAGCCGAGATTGTGCCACTGCACTCCAGCCTGGGCAATGGAGCAAGACTCAGTTTCAAAAAAAAAAAAAAAAAAGCTCCAGATTGGATGATTAATTATTCCACATAATATACCCTAGCTGTAAGAAAATTGAATTTTAAAATATAATTTAAGGCAGCCAGAAAACAAGCAAGGTTTATTTATTTAATATTAATCTTTATTTTTCCAGTTAGTGTTGTAATTTGATTTTCACTGTTTAGAAAATAATAATAGCAAACACTTATCTGGGTTGTACTATGTACCAGGCACTTTTCCAAATGCCTTATATACATTGATTCATTTCATCCTTACAACAACCCTGTAAGATAGGTACTATATATTTCCACTTTATAGATGGCAAAACTCAAGTGCAGGGCAGTAACTTGCCCAAGATAATACAGCTAGTAAGTGATGGAACCAAAGTTTGAAAGCAGCAGTCTGTCTTCAGAAGTCAGTTATTCATTTATTATTTATTTTTTATTTTTTATTTTAAAGACGGAGTCCTGCTCTATCGCCCAGGCTGGAGTGCAATGGTACAGTCTCAGCTCACTGCAACCTGCATCTCCTGGGTTCAAGCGATTCTTGTGCCTCAGCCTCCTGAGTACCTGGGACCACAGGCATCAGCCAACAGGCCTGGCTATTTTTTGTATTTTTAGTAGAGATGGAGTTATACCTTGTTGGCCAAGCTGGTCTCAAACTCCTGACCTCGCGTGATCCGTCCACCTCGGCCTCCCAAAGTGCTGGGATTACAGGCTTGAGCCACCATGCCTGGCCAGAAATGAATTTTTAAATACTCTTGATAACCGCAAATTTTTGGATGCCATTTCCATTCTAAAACTAATGCCATGTAATTAATTAATGTAAATAGAAACCACCATCCGAAATCCCTCTCCAAACTCTCTTACTTCCAGTAGCACTGACATTTAAGAAGGCTTTGAGGCTGGGTGCAATGGCACATGCCTGTAATCCCAGCAGTTTGGGAGGCTGAGAAGGGGGAACACTGAAGCCCAGGAGTTTGAGACCAGCCAGGGTAACGTAGTGTGAGATCCCATCTCTACAAAAAATACAATCACTAGCAGGGCATGGTGGCACACACCTGTAGTCCTAGCTACTCAGGAAGCTTGAGCCCAGGAGGTTGAGGCTGCAGTGAATCAAAGTGACTCCACTGGACTCCAGCCTGGCTGACAGAGCAAGACCCTGTCTCTTAAAAATAAATAAATAAATAAAAAGAGAGACCAAGCGCGGTGGCTCACACGTGTAATCCCAGCACTTTGGGAGGCCGAGGTGGGTGGATCACCTGAGGTCCAGGAGTTTGAGACCAGCCTGACCAACATGGTGAAACCCCATCTCTACTAAAAATACAAAACTTAGACAGGTATGGTGGCGCATACCTGTAATCCCAGCTACTCTGGAGGCTGAGGCAGGAGAATCACTTGAACCCGGGAGGCGGAGGTTGCGGTAAGCCGAGATTGTGCCATTGCATTCCAGCCTGGGCAACAAGAGTGAAACTGTGTCTCAAAAAAAAAAAAGAAAGAAAAGAAGAAGAAGGCGGCTTTGAAATGAGAAGTCACTTTAGGTTATTGCTCTTTAAGAAAACAGAGCTTTGGTTTGACCTCTGAACAGCCTACAAGGTTTATGTTTGCTTAGGAGTCCTTCAATGGCTTTTTCTGCCATATATATTTCTAGTTTAATTCTGTTTTCATTATTTTGAACTTGATTATGTAAAGACTGAAAATTCTTAGACTTATAACAGAAAGAAATGTGGTTGCAGATTTCACTGTCTCTTTAAAATAAGCTCTGTTTTTCGCTGACCTTCATAGCTTTTAAAAAATTATGTATGAGGAAGCTTTGTTTTTGTTTTTGTTGTGGGCTGACAGTTGACACCGTGACAAAGGGAATTGAGTCAGCAAACTATTTGGGAAATGATTATGACCTTCTTGGTTAATAAAATATTGTTGAATTACTCTTTTCAGCGTGCTCACTGTGCCATCTGCACAGACCGAATATGGGGACTTGGACGCCAAGGATATAAGTGCATCAACTGCAAACTCTTGGTTCATAAGAAGTGCCATAAACTCGTCACAATTGAATGTGGGCGGCATTCTTTGCCACAGGTAAGATGTCTGTCCTTTTTTTTTTTTTTTATTTTAAGAGCGTGCTTGATAACACTGCTAGAACAGAGTGCTAAAATAGGGAGGTGTTCAGGAATTACAGCACAACAGAGTAGCTACAGAGTGTGGGGAGGAATACCTTACGTTACTGTTAACATACTGTGAACTTTGGAACTTCGAAATATCTGTGGTAATATTTGTCTGTGGGACACAGTTAACTTCTTTACCTGCTATAAAATCCTCTGGTCTAAATTAGGAAGCTATAGAGAGAACCATTTAAGAGTTTTTTCCCCCTCTCCTTTAATCTGAACATATTAGTTTATAGCTCACATTATTCTAGCTTCTATCCTAAGCAGATATCAGGTAAGAAGAGTCAAAGGTATCATGTTTGTTATTTAAACTGTGAGATTACTGGCGAGGAAAGCATTTAAAATTTTTATTTATTAATTTCTATTTTAAGTATATAAAACATGTTTGTTATTGAAAAAAATACAGAATACAGATGAATAAAGAAAATTAAGTAAAAGTCCATATATATTCTACCACATAAAGGTAATTGTCATTTGGTGGATATCCTTCCAGAACTTTTCCTGTGCAAATTTATATGCATAAACATTTTTAATTTTCCATATGGAAAAAATGTAAACATGTATAAGAGTAGGTGGAACACTATAATGAACTCCCATTTACTAGACATCCAGCTCCAACAGTTATCAACTCATGTCTAATCTTGGTTTCATCTGTACCCCCATTCACTTAACTTCCCCTTGCCCTGTATTATTTTCAAACAAATCTCAGACATGATTCAGTATGTACCTCTAAAAGAGAAGGACTTTTTTAAAAACCTAACTAAAAAACAAATTCTTTATGTCAAATATCCAGTAAGTGTTCTCATAAATATTATAATTTTGTTTTTATAGTTTTCATTATGAATCAGGATCCAAATAAAATCCACTTGTACAATTGATTGATCTCTTAGATATTCTTTAATTTACTGGTTCTTTCTTCATTTCTCTCTCTTCTTTTTTTCCTTACAATTTAATTGTAAAAGAAACAGTTATTTGTCATTTACACTGTTGCAAAATTTTGCTCATTACTTCTCCATGGTTATGTTCAGTATGTTATTGTCTTCTTTATTCTTTTATCTTGTACAGTAGTTGGATGTCGAGGTTTGATTAGATTCTGGGGTTGGTTTGTTTGTTTTGGTGGATTGTTTTTGAGTCGACTTTACAGAGGGTTGTTTATCCACCAGAAGGCACATGTGCTTGCCTGTGTCTTTTTTGTTACTGTTTTGAGACAGAGCCTCGCTCTGTCTTCCAGGCTGGAATGTAGTGGCACAATCTTGGCTCACTGCAACCTCCGCCTCCCGGGTTCAAGTGATTCTCCTGCCTCAGCCTCCCAAGTAGCTGGGATTACAGGTGTGTGCCACCACGCCCAGCTAATTTTTGTATTTTCGGTAGAGATGGGGTTTTTGCCACGTTGGCCAGGCTGGTCTTGAATTCCTGACCTCAGGTGATCCACCTGCCTCAGTCTCCCAAAGTGCTGGAATTACAGGCGTGAGCCACTGCACTTGGCCAATCTTAGTGAACTTTCTGGCAAATCTTACTTCCTTAAGGATCCAGAATTAGAATTACTGGGTTAAAAGATACGCGTTTAAAAAAATACCTGGATGCAGCTATCTAAGCACACTGCCTGTCGATTAACCCTGCTCCACAAGGAACAGTCAAAAAAAGAAAGAAAGAAAAATACGTGGATGCATCTTTCTAAATTGTCCTTTAGAATTGTTATTCCATGTTTATTCATGGGACTTGCTTTGGACATTGTGAAAGCAGGTTATTACCGGTAGCTCTTTGGTATTAGAATCTTTAATTAGTTCATATAAGCTTAGGAATGGGTTTGTAGTAAAGGGGAAAATCCAATCTTAAGGAAAAACAGAAGGCTGAATATTTCCAACATAATTTATGTAGGTTACTGTTAATATTTTTGAGTATTCTTTGGTGACATATGGAAGGAAAGGGGGCAGGGTTAGTGATTATATTGAAATTTTAAAAATCCTTAAGCTTACTTATGAGCCTTTCTTTAACGCAGCCTTGAAATGCTAACTGTATCATTAATGTTCTTTCTTAAGTTTACTTTTTCCTGCTGGTATTCATTAAATGTGAGTCTAAGAATAAATCAGTAATAACTTGGGTTTGAATTTACCTTTTTCCTGAGATTATTCGCCATTATTTGGGTAAGTTGGATTCTAGAAAGTATTTCTTTTCTCTTTTTTGGGGCCACTGACACCCTTGAGAATCTTCAGGAAAATGGGAAACCCACAAAATTTTACATGTAATTTTAAGAGGTTATAGACATCCTGAAGTCTACCCCGGACCCCAGCTAAAGAATGCATATTCCAGAGACTTATTTTTGCCAGAGATCTGAAGTGGAGCTTGAAGGAAGAATAGGTATTGTTGAAGAGAAGCAAAGCAGAATATATGGCAGTTTAATATGATTTCTAATTGGTGGTCTGAAATTAGTTCTGTATTTTCTTTTCTGTAAAATGTGACTCACATTACCTCATTCACAGCAGTATTGTATAGTTTCATAAAACAAAATTAAAAGTAAATTCTCACTTAAGTTATATTCTTTCAAAGTTAAATTTTAATATGCTGTGTGTTGTTGAAATAGTGTTATTTCTGGTGTAATAGAGGTACTCCACTGAGTTACTGTGTCTTTGGAAATGTTTGTAGGAACCAGTGATGCCCATGGATCAGTCATCCATGCATTCTGACCATGCACAGACAGGTAAGAGTGGTGCTGGCACAACCCATTGTTCATTCACAGAGTAGCATGTAAAGACTTACTTAGGTGGCTCTCTTACCCAAGTTTAAAAACATTTATTTCTTCCCAATTGAAAGTAAATACATATATTTTGTAGTGGTGAAATCAGTCACACTATTTAACATACACATTTGGCATTTTTAAAAGACAACTGTGGGCTGGGTGCGGTGGTTCACACCTGTAATCCCAGCACTTTGGGAGGCTGAGGTGGGTGGATCACCTGAGGTCAGGAGTTCGAGACCAGCCTGGCCAACGTGGTAAAACCCCGTCTCTACTAAAAATACAAAAATTAGCAGGGTGTGGTGGCACACTCCTGTAGTCCCAGCTTCTCAGGAGGCTGAGGCGGGAAAATCGCTTGAACCCAGAAGTCGGAGGTTGCAGTGAGCCAAGATCATGCCACTGCACTCTAGCCTGGGCGATAGAACAAGACTCCATCTCAAAAAAGAGAGAGAAAAAAAAAAGACAACTGTGGGCCGGGTGTGGTGGCTCACGGCTGTAATCTCATCACTTTGGGAGGTCGAGGCAGAAGGATCCCTTGAACTCAGGAGTTTAAGACCAGCCTGGCCAACACAGGGAGACTCTGTCTCTATTTAAAAAAAAAAAAAAAAAAAGTATGTTAACTACAACAAATGACTATTTTTTCTAGTTCACATAAATTTCTTTTGAGACGCCTTTAAATTCAACAAACTCAGTTTTTTTCCATAATGAAAGACATGAAGCTGATTTTGTGGCCCATGTTGACTGTGTTCAGGTGACTCGCTTTTTTCTTTTTCTTTCGAGACAGAGCCTTGCTCTGTTGCCCAAGCTGGAGTGCAGTGGCGTGATCTCGGCTCACTGCATCCTCCACCTCCCAGGTTCAAGCGATTCTCCTGCCTCAGCCTCCTGAGTATCTGGGATTACAGGTTCATGCCACCATGCCCAGATAATTTTTTTGTATTTTTAGTAGAGATGGGGTTTCACCATGTTGGCCAAGCTGGTCTCGAATTCCTGACCTCAAGTAATCCACCCGCCTTGGCCTCCCAAAGTGCTAGGATTACAGGCATAAGCCAGGGCACCCAGCTGAAGTGACTTGTTTTTATTAAAAGCTTTATTATCAGAAGTAGAAATTATGTGAAACATAGAGAGATGCAATATAGGAAATTCCAGGAAGATGGTGTAACTGAAAATGTTAGATAGATACAAAACCTTAAACACGTATCTGGGAAATTTGGAGAGCAGTGCAAGGAGGTAGAACAGCATGATCTTCTCTGGACTAAATCAAGAAAGGGAAAACAAGGGAGTTTTTCTGGAAAGACAAAATGCAATCTCGTAGTCATAGAATGATCAACTCTATGAAATGCAGGCTCTTTTTTTTTTTTGCCCCAAGTAGCTTTAAGAAGTAGAAGTTCCATCCTTGTCTGTTCTTTACTTGACCATTGTGGTAGTTAGGAAAATTTTGAGTACAATGGAGTGAGAAGTGAAAACCAGAGGTCCTGTATCTCTATGTCTTAGTCATACTAAAAAATTTAAACATATCTTATAGAGTCATTCATTTAGAAGGAAGTGTTTGATTAATTTGTAAAGAAGAGAAATGTTTTAAAAATAACGAAAGTACTTGTTAAAAGCAGTACTTGGCTACCAGGTTGTGATGCTTGCTCTCTTTACCCTCACTAAAGATTAGGATTTAACTATTGTATTTACATACAATTTGTTATTAGTAGGACAGGTATTCAGTTTTAAATAATGAAAATTTATTCAGAAGTAAAAACTAAAAAAAAAATCAGGAGACAATTTTTATTTCAAACTCATTAATGGTTGCTGTTTTTTTCTCCTGCACCTTTTTTTTTTTTTTTTTTTTTTAATGTTTGGTATTGGGTTTTTAGTAATTCCATATAATCCTTCAAGTCATGAGAGTTTGGATCAAGTTGGTGAAGAAAAAGAGGTAAGATAATTTGTCTTATTGTACATTATATCATTAGCTTTTTAATAAGGCTCAGGAGTTTAAAAGTATGACATATTGACCTGCTTAGACTTTAGATCATAATGGTGAAATGCAAAAATGATTTGTAATGATTCCAGAGTTTTATTCTGATTTAATTTAGTAATTAAATTACTAATTTAAACTAGGAAATAATTTAGTGGGATAACTTATTTTCATTTTAAAATAGCTTAATCTGAAAATTACAATGTATTTAAGGATACTGTTTAAAATACTTGGTAGTATTGTTTAAAATATATAGTAGACCCTTCCGTTTTGTGCCTGAATTGCTTATTTAGACAATAAATGATTAAACATATTAACTGTCATTGTTTTTTTGACTATTAAGTATTTTATCAGTTTTTAAAACAAAACAAATTCTTAATTAAAATGATTTGATTAAAATAATACTCAGTTTTTTGAAAAAAGCTTATAGTGAAAAAGATAATCATGTCTCCCACCTTCCACTCCCAGTTTGGCTTCTTGGCAACCTTTTAAACCATTTCTAGTTACGTCCATAAAATTTATATTTCTGTTTTTCAATTTTTTATTTTTGTGTATTTCTGGACATGAAAGATTTAGTTCACACTGCCTCTCTTTCCCGTATCTTTCTTTTTTTTTTTGAGTTGGGGTCTTGCTGTGTTGCCCAGGCTGGAGTGCAGTGGTGTGATCATGGCTCACTGCAACCTTAAACTCCTGGGCTCAAGTTATCTTCCCACCTTAGCCTCCTGAGTAGCTAGGACTATAGGCCTGTGCCACCACACCCAGCTGATTTTTTCATTTTCTATTTTGTAGAGACAGAGTCTCACTATGTTGCCCAAGCTAGTCCCGAACTCCTGGCCTCAAGCAGTTCTCCCAAATCAGCCTCTCTAAGTGTTAGGATTAGAGGCATGAGCCACCATGCCCAGCCAAAACTTTGAAACATAAATAAAAGTAAACAATAATATAACAAAGCCCTTGTATCTATTGTTAGTTAAAACAGCTATCAATTCATGTCTAGCCTTATTTTGTCTACTCACTTCCCTCACTCCTGTATTATTTTGAAGAAACCTGTTAGTCACCTATTTGATGTTATGTTTTAGTTTCTTGTTCTGTTTGTCAGAAAAAGTCTTTTTTTCTTTTTAACTTTTTCTTTTTTCTTTTTATTTTTTTTGTGAGACAGGATTATTGCACAGGCACCCGTGCAGTGGTGCAATGATGGCTCACTACAGCCTCAACTTCTTGAGTTCAAGCCACCTCAGCCTCTCAGGTAGCTGGGACTACAGGCATGTGTCACCACTGGACCCTCATCACAATATACAAAAATTTACTCAAGATGGAATAAAGATTTAAATGTAATACCTCAAACTATAAAAATCCTAGAAGAAAACCTAGGAAATATCCTCTCGACATTGGCCCTGGCAAAGAATTTTTGGCTAAGTCTCCAAAAACAATTGCAACAAAGCCAAAAATTGACAAGTGGGACCTAATTAAACTGCAGAGCTTCCACACAGCAAAAGAATCCACCAATAAACAGACAACCTACAGAATGGGAGAAAATAGTCACAAACTATACATCCAACAAAGATCTCATATCCAGAATTTATAAGGAACTTAACAGCAAAAAACAACCCCATTAAAAAATGAGCAAAGGGCTGGGCATGGTGGCTTACACCAGTAATCCCAGCACTTTGGGAGGCAGAGTCAGGCAGATCACTTGAGGCCAGGAGTTTGAGATCAGCCTGGCTGACATAGTGAAACCCCATGTCTACTAAAAATACAAAAAAAAAAAAAAAAATTAGGGCGTGGTGGCACACACCTATAATACCAGCTACTTAGGAGGTTGAGGCACGAAAATCATTGGAACTGGGGAGGCGGAGATTACAAGGAGCCAAGATCATGCCACTGCACTCCAGCCTGGGCGACAGCAAGACACTGTTTAAAAAAAGAAAAAAAGAAAGGGCAAAGGACATGAACAGACATATCTCAAAATAAGACCTATAAGCAGCCAACACACATGAAAAACCACTCATCATCACTAATTATCAGAGAAATAGAAATCAAAACCACAGTGAGATACCATCTCACACCAGTCAGAATAGCTGTTACTAAAAAATCAACTTGGGCGTGATGGCTCACACATGTAATCCCAGCACTTTGAGAGGCTAAGGCGGAAGGATTGTTTGAGCCCGGGAGTTCAAGAGCAGCCTAGGCAACATAGTCTCTACTAAAAATACAAAAAATTAGCCGGGCTCGGTGGCAGGCGCCTGTAGTCCCAGCTACTCGGGAGGCTGAGGCAGGAGAATGGTGTGAACCCGGGAGGCGGAGCTTGCAGTGAGCCAAGACTGTGCCAATGCACTCCAGCCTGGGCGAAAGAGCGAGACTCCGTCTCAAAAAAAAAAAAAAAGAAAATTACAAATAACACTTCTACTGTTTCTCTAGAAGATGCAGTGACCTTGGCACACCTTAAATTCATTCCTTTTCCATTCCTGCCTTTGGGTATTCTGTGTGTGTGTATATTTGTTTTTTTAAACAGTTACTCCTTATGTAGATTTACCCACATTTTACCCTTTTTGTTTTTCTTTCCTTCCTACGTCTGTTCCTCCATCTGAGATCATGCATTTTCTCCTTCAAGAACTCAATTTAGTTTTTCCTTTAGTGAGCACCTCGTAGTGATGGATCCATTCAGTTTTTCTTTGTCTGAAAATGTTTTTCTTTCACTTTCACTTTGTGAGCTACTTTTGCAGGATAGAGAATTCTAGGTCAGCTGTTTTCTTCTTTTTTAGGCCCTTTGAAGATGACATTTCACTGTTAAGTGGCGTCTATCATTTCATTCAGCCTTATTGTGTCGGTGAAGTTAACTCTATCTTTTTTGCTCCACTTGATTCTCTCTTATAGTTTCCAGTTAGCCATATTTCAAGTCTATGTGTTGACTTACTTTCTTACACTTCTCTTCTTTCTTAACCTGCTCAAACCTGGTTTCTTTTCACTCTGCTGTATTTACCCTTGTGTGTTAGTCTGTTTTGTGTTGTTACAAAGGAATACCTGAAGGTTGGGTGTGGCAGCTCACACCTATAATCCTAGGACTTTGGAGCGGGAGGATCATTTGAGGCCAGTAGTTCAGGACCAGCCTTGGCAACATAGCACGACCCCCCATGTCTACAAACAATAAATAAAAATTAGCCGGGTTTGGAGGCACATGCCTGTAGCCCCAGCTACTTGGGAGACTGAGGCAGGAGGATCACTTGAGCCCAGGAGTTCGTGGCTGCAGTGAGCTATGTTCGTGCCACTGCACTGCAGCCTGGGTGACAGAACAAGACCTTTTCTTAAATAAATGAAGGAAGGAAGGAATAAAGGAATACCTAAGGCTGGGTAATTTATACAAGATTTATTTGGTGCACGGTTCTGCGGGCTGATCAGTAAGTATTGCACTAGCATCTGCTTCTCAGGAAGCTTTCAGTCTTGGCAGAAGGCAAAGGGGAAGCAGGTGTGCCACATGGCAAGAGAGGGAGCAAGAGAGTCAGGGGAGGTGCCACACTCTGAACTCACTCATTACACAGGAACACACCAAGCCATTCATGAGGAATCTGTCCCTGTGACCCAAACACCTCCCACTAGGGATCACATTTCAGCATGAGATTTGAGATTTGGAGGGGTCAGATATACAAACTGTATCACCTTGTTACCAAATCAAATTATTATTATTACTATTATTGACAGGGTCTCACTTTGTGATGCAGGCTGGAGCGCGCTGGCACAATCACAGCTCACTGCAACCTTGACCTGCCTGGCTCAGGTGATCCTCCCACCTCAGCCTCCCAGGTAGCTGGGACTACAGTGCACACCACCAACATCCGGCTAATTTTTGTATATTTTGGTAGAGATGAGGTTTCTCGGCACATTGCCCAGGCTGGTCTTGAACTCCTGGGCTCAATCAGTCCACCTGCTTCAGCCTCCCTAAGTGCTGAAAATATAGGCATGAGCCACTGTGCGCAGCCTAAATTATTATTTCTAAGTTTTTAAGTTGTCATTCTCACTCAGTTTTTCTAATACCCTTCTTTCAGTTTTGTGCTTGCGGGTTTCTTTATCTTTCTCAAAATTTACTATTTGCTTTTCTTGGTATTCTTCACTTCAGAGATTTCATACTTTATTCTCATGGGTCCATTGTGTGCTGATGATTTTGCAGGCATCTAATAAAAGACTGTCTTCAGGCTTCTCTGTAAATTGCCAGAAGCTTACATTTGTAGTTGTGAATGAATTTTAAGGCTTACTTTGTCGTCCCAAAGGGGTCTTGGTATTCTGTGGAAAAGAATGTCTTCCATTTGCTGAACTACTTCATGCTTGTTTTCTGTCTATAGCATCCAAAAACGCCTCTGAATGTGTGCTCTCACTAGCTTACATTCTATGTATCAAGCTTCCAGCAGACTCTTTCATCTTGATGTCTCGTTATAACTTCTGAATTTATCATGAAAAACCCAATCGTTCTCTCCGGTAACTTTGTCAGTCTTATCCTAGCCACACACTTGACGTTCCCTGTCAGCGGTACCCCCAATCTCTTGGTCACCAAGGTTAATGTGTTTTTTTAATTCCTGCATCTCTATTGCCTCTGTACCCAAAAGTTATCGTATCCTTTTTAAGACATCCTTCGATGTTTTTGTGATTTCAACTCCCTCCCCATTCTTATTACCATCCCTCTTATCTCAAAATTCATCCATGTAATCTGGATAGTTAGATTATATGGTTTGGAATGACATTTGAAAAATATTAAGAACTTAAAATATTTTTATATTAGGAAAATATCTTTAAATCGTTATAGGTACAACTAGGTGTTAGAAATATAATGTACTATGCAAAGCATTTGCCATTATAACTCTGATACAAATGTTCTCAACAGGCAATGAACACCAGGGAAAGTGGCAAAGCTTCATCCAGTCTAGGTCTTCAGGATTTTGATTTGCTCCGGGTAATAGGAAGAGGAAGTTATGCCAAAGTACTGTTGGTTCGATTAAAAAAAACAGATCGTATTTATGCAATGAAAGTTGTGAAAAAAGAGCTTGTTAATGATGATGAGGTAAGCACTGCATATTTTATTGCTTCTAAACTGCTTGAGAATACTATTCTTTTTTTTTTTTTTTGAGACGGAGTTTCGCTCTTGTCACCCAGCCTGGAGTGCTAGTGGTGCAATCTTGGCTCACTGCAACCTCTGCCTCCCAGGTTCAAGCGATTCTCCTGCCTCAGCCTCCCAAGTAGCTGGGATTACAGGCATGCACCACTAAGCCCAGCTAATTTTTGTATTTTTAGTAGAGATGGGGTTTCACCATGTTGGCCAGGCTGCTCTTGAACTCCTGACCTCAAGTGATCCACCCGCCTCAGCCTCCCAAAGTTGCTGGGAATATAGGCGTGAGCCACCGCACCCAGCCAAGAGTACTATTTTAAAGAAAACCTCTATGTTTGTGCTTTATTATCTCATTCTGCTTTTCTAAATATGTGCTAAGTAAATGAAATATATTATTTTGGTTTACTTTTCTTATAGATGGTATAAGATATTTAAAGTAATTTTATTATTAGATTGTTTTTAAAAAACAAAAATCAAACCACATTATTATCAGGAGAAATACTTGAGCTTTGTAAAAGTTTTCTAGACAGTTTTATAATACTGAAAGATTGACTAGTGTTATTTTTCTCTTTGTATATAAATTTTCATTTCATGATTATCAATGGTTTTGATATTTAGCCTAGTTAACCATTGCATTTGTTACCATTGAATTGCTCAGAGCAAATTTATCATTAATTGTGATATCAGTTTGACATAGATTTCTTACATGTTTCAAAATAGGATATTGATTGGGTGCAGACAGAGAAGCATGTGTTTGAGCAGGCATCCAATCATCCTTTCCTTGTTGGGCTGCATTCTTGCTTTCAGACAGAAAGCAGGTAAGATTGAAAGATAGTAGAATGATTACTGGGCTTCATATTTTTGGTCATATTACACAGTTAGAACCTTTCTGCCCTAATTCATGAAGTAGATATCATGGAGGATGCAACAGTGTTAGGCTTATAACTTCCTGCTAATAATACTGCCATCAGTGATATCAGTTTGATATTAGATCAGCATTAGGAAATGACCTACTTTAGGCAGAACAGGAAATAGCCATGTCGTAATTATGGCAGTGGAAATCCAACCTTTTAAATATCCCCAGTATTCTAGTTTTATGACTTAAAATTTTCTAGAATTTAACAAGGAGGAAAAATACCTTGACAGTTGAAAATGACTTATTTAGCAAACGCTAAAATTAGGATGGTAATGAGTGGCTCTGGATTGCAAGTGGTACTACTTTAGAACAGAAGTAGTAGGTTACAAAATTATTATCATGCTGGTTTACTTTCTCGTATCTTCCGTACCCTAGATACCCTTTGTTTCCATCAAAATTTTGGCATCTTTTTAAAGGCTAAATAGTAGAGAATGCTCTCTGTTGTGATGGTTTCTGAAAATGCAAAGTTACACTACCTTATTTTGGATCTTGATTTCATGGGTTCTCTCCTGTGTTTTAGATTGTTCTTTGTTATAGAGTATGTAAATGGAGGAGACCTAATGTTTCATATGCAGCGACAAAGAAAACTTCCTGAAGAACATGCCAGGTGAGTTTTTGTTTACTGTTTGTGTTGTTTTCTTTTTGGGGCCATGTGGTTTTTTATGTGCAGTGGTTGGAAACAGTAGATAAATAATTTATTTTGATACTAGTTAATTATTTGTAAGTCATGCAGAGGCTGAGCTAAAAGTTAATTTACATTATATACATGTAAAACAATTATATATTATTTTACATTTATGCACATACATGTACATACACATGCACACAGTGCTTCCTAAGCAATTGAAAAGTGTAAACAGTATTAAAAGGGAAACCTTTAGTCTACTAAAACCAATCCTTTTCAAATATTATGTCTATTTAGCATCAGCCATTTAAATAATTGAGACTAATAAACACTTATTAGTCTTTTCAGGTTTGTAGTGGTCTCTCAGAGAGTTCTTCACGATAAGAGTGCTATTCATACATACTTGAGAGTAATTAAACGATCCCTCTGGCTGGGCACAGTGGCTCACACCTCTAATCCCAGCACTTTGGGAGGCTGAGGCGGGCGGATCACCTCAGGAGTTTGAGACCAGCCTGGCCAACATGGTGAAACCCTGTCTCTACTAAAAATACAAAAATTAGCTGGTCGTGGTGGCGGGTGCCTGTAATCCCAGCTACTCAGGAGGCTGAGGCAGGAGAATTGTCTGAACCCGGAAGGCGGAGGTTGCAGTGAGCCCAGATCGCACCACTGCACTCCAGCCTGGCCAACAGAGCAAGACTCTGTCTCAAAAAAAAAAAAAAAAAAAAAGATCCCTCTTAAACTAGTATATACTTCTGACTGTTCTTCCTGTGATTTATTGTTCTTTGGCTTTTTTTTTCCTCTAATCCCATAATTATTGATGAATAAAAGAATATCGAATAGGCCAGGCGCAGTGGCTCATGCCTGTAATCCCAGCACTTTGGGAGGCCGAGGCGGGTGGATCATGAGATCAAGAGATCGAGACCATCCTGGCCAACATGGTGAAACCCCATCTCTACTAAAAATATAAAAATTAGCCGGGCGTGGTGGCGGGCGCCTGTGGTCCCAACTACTTGGGAGGCTGAATTAGGAGAATCGCTTGAGCCCGGGAGGCGGAGGTTGCAGTGAGCTGAGATTGTGCCACTGCACTCCAGCCTGGGTGAAAGAGTGAGACTCCGTCTCAAAAAAAAAAAAAAAAAAAGTATTGAATATTAATTTTGTGCCCTTAATTTGATATTAATATACAAGACTGTAAATTGTTTATGTGTTGGATGGAGGAGATAGGTGGGAAGGGATCATGGCCTTGAGTAAAAAGTTTAATCCATCAGTACCATGTTTTGTTTCTTATTCATAATCAGCAGTAATTCTCACCCTTTCCTACTTCACAAGAGTAATGCCAAAATGAAGCATGTGAGTTTGTATATGTATGTTATTATCATGCAGGGAATAAATATTAGAAATTTCATTTAAATTAAAAACTTGTAGAAAATTTGCTACTTCATTATTGCTTGTCAAAAATTTCATAAGAAGATATAAATTGTACTTGTCTAATCTTGAGGCCAACCTGGGTTTTTTGTTTATTTGGGTTTTTTTGTTGTTGTTTTGGTGTTCATTTATGTTCATTGTGTATTTATGCCTTATCAAATGGTCACCCTTCATAGAGCCACAGATGATATTTTGAATTGTGAACATAGCCAATATTTGTTCCTTGTTTGTTCAGTTGAATGTGGGAAAGCTAGTCTGGTTTTTACTATATTAATGTGCCAGTTTTGGTTTTATACCATCTTTGCTTTTGTAAGAACTAAAGCCCAGGACAAGGGCTTAAGTTCCCAAATCACGGAATTAAGTAGCTAGGAGGTGTATGTTATGTACCTCCACACATGATCATGATAATGTGCCACCAAAGCAGCCATACATCAGCTCAGGCATTCCATTTTCATTATTCAGGCCAAAAGTTCTGGGTTGTCACCAGTGAGTTGGTAGCAGTTTTTTTAAGTTCTTCATTTAATATTAAATTTTACAGTTGTTTATAGTTGTAGAATATTGTCATTTAATTCCTTTTCTAAAACCTTCATGAGGATTTTATAGTATTGAGTAGTCAGCTTGTAGTATTCTTTCTATTCTCGACCCCATTAGTGGTTCTTAGCCTTCTCGGAGGATCACGGGTCCCTTAGAGAAGTGATGAAAGCTTTGAGGACTCTGTAGATACTGTGCATGTACATACGGGCATACACCTTTGCCCCCAGTTGTAGAAGTATGGACTGCCTGAAGTTCACCCAAGGACCCAGATTAAGAACCCCTGTTTGAGACTATCAAATTAATAGCTTTATGAAAAATGTGAGTTTAAGTTAGACAGGAACTTTTACAATTGTGTCTTGGGCTCAGATGTTTTAAAGTGGTACTTCAGTTCATTTTTTAAATTTGTTCCTAAAATCACTGGGAGAAAAAAATATGTTTTAATATGAATTTTTGTGTTTCCAGTTGTAAATGTAGAACTTAAATATGGTTGAATCAAATGACTTATTTTTTATTTTATTTTAGATTTTACTCTGCAGAAATCAGTCTAGCATTAAATTATCTTCATGAGCGAGGGATAATTTATAGAGATTTGAAACTGGACAATGTATTACTGGACTCTGAAGGCCACATTAAACTCACTGACTACGGCATGTGTAAGGTGAGGAAAATTTTCTAGTTATTTTAAAAGGTCTTCAGCAGCTAGTAGTCTTTGTAAAATAACTTCATGTTTAAAGATGAGGAAATGATTACTAATTTTGCTAATTTACTTAAGCTTTGTGGAATTCTAGCACAAAGACAAATGTACTTTTTTTTCTAACCATTTGCAAAATTTGTATCTTCTGTGTTATGTGTACTACAATAAGAGCTAATTTCTTTTTATTATACATAACTTTTTATCTTGAAAGTTGAAATACAATTGAAGAAAATTTGGAAATAAAAATTGTCTGCAATTCCACTACTTAACACAACCATTTGCATATGACCTTCCAATTTTTGCCATTTAGTAGTGAATCTTATGTAATGCATTCAGGATTTTCCTCAGAAGTCAAACATTTTTTATATTTAAATTTTAAACATCTGACATAAAGCATAATAGGATAAAACAAGAATTTCAGTTACTCCCAGAATATGTCTTCTTTCTTTCTTTTTTTTTTTTTTTTTTGAGACGGGGTCTTGCTCTGTCGCCCAGGCTGGAGTGCAGTGGCGCAATCTCGGCTCAGTGCCAGCTCCACCTCCCAGGTTGACGCCATTCTCCTGCCTCAGCCTCCCGAGTAGCTGGGACTACAGGCGCCTGCCACCACGCCCGGCTAAGTTTTTGTATTTTTAGAAGAGACGGGGTTTCACCATGTTAGCCAGGATGATCTCAATCTCCTGACCTCGTGATCCGCCTGCCTCGGCCTCCCAAAGTGCTGGGATTACAGGCGTGAGCCATCGCGCCTGGCCTATTTCTTGATGTTTTATTCTTTTTATAACAGTGTTCCATTTTAAATGTCTGATATTTTCCCACTAAATGTGTAAGGAACTATTCCTTGTTAAGGTAACTGGTACAAAATTATCCTCACATAGTAATACAACAACCAGTACGTAAATGTGTGAATTGCATTCCCTGTTCACCTGTGGGAAGTGCCTCCAGAGCCTGGAGATTATCTAAATGCTAATAACATGGCATATGACAACCTAGTTGTATCGAAGATTTAACTTCATTATCTGTTCAGCATGCATTAAAGAATAAAATCTTCACTTAAACTATGTTTGCTTTTATGTACAGAATTCAACCGTACTTTTCACATGATACTTATTAATTAATTATTATTATTATTATTTTTGGAGACAGAGTCTCGCTCTGTCATCCAGGCTGGAGTGCAATGGCACAATCTTGGCTCACTGCAACCTCCGCCTCCTGGATTCAAGCTGTTCTCCAGCCTCAGCCTTCCAAGTAGCTGAGATTAAGGTGCGCCCCACCATCCCTGGCTAATTTTAATTTTTTTTTTTTTTTTTTAATTTTTGAGACAGAGTTTTGCTCTTATTGCCCAGGCTGGAGTACAATGGCACAATCTCGGCTCACTGCAACCTCCACCTCCCAGGTTCAAGCAATTCTCCTGCCTCAGCCTCCCGAGTAGCTGGGATTACAGGCACCTGCCACCATGCCCGGCTAATTTTTTTGTATTTTTAGTAGAGATGGGGTTTCACCATGTTGGCCAGGCTGGTCGCGAACTCCTGACCTCAGGTGATCCACCCACCTCAGCCTCCCAAAGTGCTGGGATTACAGATGTGAGCCACCATGCCCGGCCCTTACGTATTTTTATTATACAAGTTTTCAATCATAAACAATTAGAAAGCTTAGCGAGTGGAACCCCTGTATACCTATCACTTATATTTGTGGTACCTTTTTGATCTCTGTGTCATTTTTTTTCCTAAGGGATTTTTTTCTCATTTCAGAAAAAAGTGACAGTGATAGAGGAGTCTTATCCCCAAGAATAAATGAAACTGAACAAAAAACATGGAGAGTATTACCCTTCATACGAAGTGCACAAATTAAAACAATGAGGCCTTTTTTTTTTTTTTTGCCTGTGAGATACGGGTTTTAAAGTTAGAATAGCCTGTATGTACAAGAGTTTAAAGAAATGGGCATATGTCACTGGTGTGTATATAAATTGTTACAAACCTTTTGAGAAGCAGTTTGATGGGGGAATTATCAGGAATCCTAAAGATGGTCATGTTCTTTGATCCGGTAATTCTGCCTCTTGGATATTCTGAGTAAATATTTTGGTTTATGAGGAGAGATTTCTGACCAAAACTTTTATTGTAGTTTATGATCAATATTATAAAGTCATTTAAGAAGATCTTTATTTTTATTTTATTTTTACTTTTTTTTTTTTTAAATAGAGACGAGGTCTCGCTGTGTTGCCCAGGCTCGTCTCAAACCCAAGAGTTCATAATGTTAGCATTTAGATAATCTCCAGGCTCTGGAGGCACTTTCCTCAGGTGAATGGGGAATGCAGTTCATACATTTACGTATTTGTCATGTTACTATGTGAGGATAATTTTGTTCCAGTTATCTTAACAAGGAAAGCAAGCCACCACGCCCGACTGAAGATATTTGTAAAAAATGCATAACACATGATGGCTCAGACCTGTAATCCCAGCAATTTGGGAGGCCGAGGCAGGCAGATTGCTGGAGCTCAGAAGAAGTTCGACACCAGCCTGGGCAACATGGCAAAACTCCATCTCTACAAAAAATAGGAAAATTACACTGGCTTGGTTGTGCTTGTAGTCCCAGCTACTTGGGAGGCCGAGATGGGGGGATCACTTGAGCCTGGGGCTGTAGTGAGCTGTAATCGCACCACTGCATTCCAGTCTGGGTGACAGAGTGAGATCCTGTCTAAAATATATATATATAGAGAGAGAGAGAGAGAGTAATAAATATATATATACATAATGCTTATAACAGATGAAGTCTTAACATATAGAGTTGTCTGATTCTTTTATGTATCATTCTGTTATGTAGCATCACACGTTGATTCTGTTTACTTTTCAGCATTTTTCAAGTTGTTATTTTAAAATGTTATGTTAAATGTGGTTACCAATTGCATTACAGTACACTAATGCATTTTAATAACATTTTAAAATGTTATTTTTAAATAACACCTTTAATGGAATCACTGCATTGTTTAAACAATCAAAATGGGCAGGGTGTGGTGGCTCACACCTGTAATCCCAGCACTTTGGGAGGCCCGGCAGGCAGATCACTTGAGGTCAGGAGTTTGAGACCAGCCTGGCCAACATGGTAAAATCTTGTCTCTACTAAAAACACCAAAAGATTAGCTGGGCATGGTGGCACACCTGCGGTCCCAGCTACTCAGGAGACTAAGGCAGGAGAATTGCTTGAACCTGGAGGCAGAGGTTGCAGTGAGTGGAGATTGCGCCACTGCACTCCAGTCTGGGTGACAAAGTGAGACTCTGTCTCAAAAAAAAAAAAAAAAAAAAAGAAAATCACAAAAATGAATTAAGACTTTTCTCTTGGCCGGGTGCAGTGGCTCGCACCTGTAATCCCAGCATTTTGGGAGGCCGAGGTGGGCGGATCACAGGTCAGGAGATTGAGACCATCCTGGCTAACATGGTGAAACCCCGTCTCTACTAAAAATACAAAAAAATTAGCCAGGCGTGGTGGCGGACTCCTGTAGTCCCAGCTACTCGGGAGGCTGAGGCAGGAGAATGGTGAGAACCTGGGAGGCGGAGCTTGCAGTGAGCCGAGATCGCGCCACTGCACTCCAGCCTGGGCGACAGAGTGAGACTACGTCTCAAAAAAAAAAAAAAAGACTTTTCTCTTTTTGTCTTTCTTAGTCTTTTGTTACTCTTACTGGAAAATAATATTGGCTTCTTATACATTTTCATTTCTTACAGGGATCCTCAATCAAGTTATTCCAGGTCTTTCATAAATCTGATATCTTTATCGAGTAGGTCTTTAAATCAAATGTCCTCCTACCTCCCTTTCTGCCTTTCCTCCTTCTCCAAGAGCTGCCTAGGGCGAGTGCAGTGGCTCACGCCTATAATTCCAGCACTTTGGGAGGCCAAGGCGGGCGGATTACTTGAGGTCAGGAGTTTGAGACCAGCCTGGCCAACATGGTGAAAACCCATCTCTGCTAAAACCACAAAAACTAGCCAGGTGTGGTGGCGAGTGCCTGTAATCCCAGCTACTTGGGAGGCTGAGGCAGAAGAATCTCTTGAACCTGGGGTGGGGTGGAGATTGCAGTGAGCTAAGATCACACCACTGCACTGCACTCCAGACTGGGCAACAGAGCGAGACTCCCCCTCAAAATATATACATATAAAATAAAATAAAAAATAAAGCTTATGAGAAATTAACCCTCCAAAAGTTTGAATGCTCTTTTATGACTTAGAGTCAATATTTAACTTACCTGAAGCTTGACTTCATGCAAGTGTTGGATGAATTTCTTTATAAAGATTGCAAAGGATAGTGATGAAAACTTGAATTAGTATATTTAGAGTTATGTTTGAAATATTTTATGAACGTTGATTTTATTAAGTGGCAGCCTTTCGTGGTTTTATGAACTGATGTGCCTTTAAGTGTTGTTTTCATCAACAGAGGAATTCTAATAATATCTGTTATGCTGCAGAAAACAGCAAATGGACCTACATTCCGACATTCAGTCAACAAGTGAATGATTAAGCATAGCTGTTACAAGTTAACAGACTACATCTCTTACCTCTGACTATTGTACGGAAAGTACATGTCATTTTTCATGAGAATGTATTGCCGTTGCCAATAATAGAAAACAATAAAAACCATATTCATATTTCTAAAAATAGCATATAATATCCCTTTTAGAAATCATTTTAAAATTCTTGGAGTCACAACATATTACTAAATATTTCTTCTAGATGTTTATAGCAGTGTTATATATAACAGGGTGAAATTTGAAGAAAAATATGTTCACCATGCCCAGAATGTCTCTGGAGGGCCACATAATAGTGGTTGCCTTTAGGGAGCTGGAACTGGGTGAGTCAGGGACAAGAATGGAAGGAAGGGCCGGGC
The DNA here is from genome assembly GCF_028858775.2 of Pan troglodytes. Lineage (NCBI taxonomy): Eukaryota > Metazoa > Chordata > Mammalia > Primates > Hominidae > Pan > Pan troglodytes. The sequence goes on from NC_086015.1 coordinate 173,443,584, forward strand.
ACAGTGCTCACGCCTGTAATCCCAGCACTTTGGGAGGCTAAGGTGGGTGGATCACCTGAGGTCAGGAGTTTGAGACCAACCTGGCTAACATGGCAAAACCCCATCTCTACTAAAAATACAAAAAGCCAGAGGCTCGGCACAGTGGCTCACTCCTGTAATCCCAGCACTTTGGGAGGCCGAGGCGGGTGGATCACTTGAGGTCAGGAGTTCGAGACCAACCTGACCAACATGGTGAAACCCCGTCACTACTAAAAATAAAAAATTAGGTGGGCGTGGTGGTGCATATCTGTAATCCCAGCTACTTGGGAGGCTGAGGCAGGAGAATCGCTTGAACCTGGGAGGCAGAGGTTGCAGTGAGCCGAGATCGCACCATTGCACTCCAGCCTGGGTAACAAGAGCGAAACTCCATCTTAAAAGAAGAAAAAAAAGCCAGGTGTGGTTGCATGCACCTGTAATCCCAGCTACTTGGGAGGCTGAGGTGTGAGAATCACTTGAACCCAGGAGACAGAGGTTGCAGTGAGCCAAGATCACGCCACTGAACTCCAGCCTGGATGACAGAGCGAAACTCGGTCTCAAAAAAAAAAAAAGGAAGGCTTGATTTTTGTACTGCCCCTCTTTTTTGGTTTAGAATTTTGTACCGTATAATCTATAGGAAAGTGGTTAAGTTCTAGGTACATATGTTCTGTTGAATTTCATATAGTTGTTAATATTAGAAAGTCTTCAGTTGTGTAGGAAATGCTTATAAAGTTTTAAAACATGCTTAATTATGTATGATTCAGTTGTCTTTAGACTTTTTTATTGTTGATTTTTTTTTTATTTGCCTTGTGGCCAGAGAATGGTTTGAATATTAGTTCATTGGAATACATTGAGATTTCCTTTATGACCTAATATATGGCCAGTAGCCCATGTGTACTTAAAAGGATATATAATCTTTACATGCAGGGAGTCTCTCTCTCTAATGTCTCTCTTCCTTCTCCCTCACTCCACACACACATATAGACATACATATATTCTACATATATATGTATTTTGTGTGTATATATATATATATATATATTTTAACTCTAGCTTTTTTCCAAATCTTTCTCTGCCTACTGATTTTTAGTATGTGTGATCCATCATTTTCTAATATAGATTATTCTCATATTAACTTCTATTATGATTGGAGATGGTGAAATTCTCCTAATAATTTTGTCCTTTTTTACTCTTCGTATTTTGAGGCCATGTTGTTGAGTGTATGCAAGTGTATATTTGTTACAATTTCTTGGTGATTGTCTCATTAATTATTGGGTAGTTCCTTTACTCTGCCTGTTAGTGTGTTTTGCCTTATTTTTTTCCATCCTATAGCTATTAAAATACAGGCCCGGCGTGGTGGCTTGTGCCTGTAATCCCAGCACTTTGGGAGGCCGAGGTGGGCGGATCATCTGGTCAGGAGTTTGAGACCAGCCTGAACAACATGGAGAAACCCCATTTTCTACTAAAAATACAAAATTAGTTGGGCGTGGTGGCACACGCCTATAATCTCAGCTACTCTGGAGGCTGAGGCAGGAGAATTGCTTGAACCCGGGAGGCGGAGGTTGCAGTGAGCTGACATTGTGCCATTGCACTCCAGCCTGGGCAACAAAGTGAAACTCTGTCTCCAAAAAAAAAAAAAAAAAAGGTGTTCTTAGGAAAAATAAACAGAAGGAAAATATTGTAGTCTTATCAATGGTTGTATTAGGAGGTGAGATTTAAAGTGCTTCTTTTCTTCATGAAATATGCCTTATTCTACCAATATTAAAATTTTGGTATTAAATTTTAACTTGTATGTAAATTATTTTAAATTCAAGTCGTACCTTAATTGAATCAACTCTAGCAACATCTAATGAGGACAGGTTTTCTTCAAGCTATTTAGTAGTGATCTGTGATTTTAATAATAAAGGCAGTTGCCAGGCGTGATGGCTCATGCCTGTAATCCCAGCACTTTGGGAGGCCGAGGCAGATGGATCACTTGAGGCCAGGAGATCGAGACCAGCCTGGCCAACATGGTGAAACCCTGTCTCTACTAAAAATACAAAAATTAGCTGGGTGTGTTGGTGCATGCCTGTAATTCCAACTACTCAGGAGGCTGAGACACAAGAATTGCTTGAACCCAGGAGGTGGAGGTTGTAGTGAGCTGAGATCGTGCCACTGCATGCCAGCCTGGGCGACAGAGCAAGACCCTGTCAAAAATAATAATAATAATAAAGGCAATTGTTCTAGTGATGTTAAGTGAGCTTAATGTATCACTGCAGATGCTGAACTTATGTGATAGGTGAAATAGAAAGGGTGAATTTAAAACAGAATTTTTTATCTCATTCTTTCTTTCTGTTCTTTTTAATAAAAGGAAGGATTACGGCCAGGAGATACAACCAGCACTTTCTGTGGTACTCCTAATTACATTGCTCCTGAAATTTTAAGAGGAGAAGATTATGGTAATAAATAAATTGGTGGTATTATTTTAGTTATTGCTAGATGGGTGGTAAAATGTGGTACCAATTGCATTACAGTATACTAATGCATTTTGACATGATCTTATTAATATAAGGATTCTTGATCCTGTTAAAAACTACATGGAGAGTCCCAGACTTTGAAATCAGAGACAGTGGGACCTTGGCAGTATTTGGGGGTACCAAGCTGAATAATATTTTATTAGTGACAAACACTAAACAGTAGCAGGCACTATTCTAAGCAGTTTACATATATCAACTAAGTTAATCCTCTTAACAACCCTGTGAGGTAAGTACTATTAATTCTCCTTTTACAGTTGAAGAAACTGACATACGGAAAGTTTAAATAACTCGCCTAAGGTCAAGGATTCAGAACAGCACCCGTGTGACTCCAGAGTCATGAACCCCTGGAAAATTTTTCAGATTTCCTGGGATATTTGCCCCAGGAATCTGAAAGATGGTGGAAAGATTAACTGTATCTCAGGCACCCGAAGATACACTTATCTTGAGAAAACATTTGACTTTTTGGGTTTTGGCCCTCTGCGTTCAGCAGATATAAAGGACAATGTGGTACTTGTGAGAGCTGCTCAAAGTCTGAATCTACTGTCCTTCACTGGTCTTTATCAGCTAGCAAAAGATCAAGTTTAAGACCAAGGAGGCAGGAGAATGGCGTGAACCCAGGAGGCGGAGCTTGCAGTGAACCGAGATTGTGCCACTGCACTCCAGCCTGGGCGACAGAGTGAGACTCTGTCTCAAAAAGAAAAAAAAAAAAGCCCCTGTCCACACCTCCAGCAGTTGCCAACATATAGCCGGGCGCGGTGGCTCACGCCTGTAATCCCAGCACTTTGGGAGGCCGAGGCAGGCGGATCACGAGGTCAGGAAATCGAGACCATCCTGGCTAACACAGTGAAACCCTGTCTCTACTAAAAACACAAAAAATTAGCCGGGCGTGGTCGCAGGTGCCTGTAGTCTCAGCTACTCGGGAGGCCGAGGCAGGAGAATGGCGTGAACCCAGGAGGTGGAGCTTGCAGTGAGCCGAGATTGCACCACTGCACTCCAGCCTGGGCGACAGAGTGAGACCCCGTCTCAAGAAAAAAAAACCAAGGAGATTACTCTGAAATACAATTTAATTATATCTTCAACACACAATATTAGATATTGGGCATGAGTCTGAAAGTAGAAATACATGGAGAAAGAAAGTTTTTTTTTCTCATAATTTTATTTTTAAAATTATCTTTTAGGTACCTACCCTTGTTGATAAATGAAGCATTTCTATAATCTTCAGTGCCTACCATGATAGTTGGAATGCATTTAGAGTTTACTTTTTCATTGTTTCTTTTTCCTTTATGTGATAAAATTTCCAGTTATTAACTTTCAAGAATGCAAAGTGTATAATTTATTGCTTTAAAATTTCTTTCTGAAGGTTTCAGTGTTGACTGGTGGGCTCTTGGAGTGCTCATGTTTGAGATGATGGCAGGAAGGTCTCCATTTGATATTGTTGGGAGCTCCGATAACCCTGACCAGAACACAGAGGATTATCTCTTCCAAGGTAATTTGGAGTATTTTACAGAGATTCTCTGAGAAAAACCTATTCTAGAGTACAAATGAGAGTGATTCAGGTTACTACTTTGAGTAAGAAAAATGAGCATAATCTGGAAAATATAATCCTGACTCGTGGTATTAGGTTTTGTTGTTGTTTTTGTTTGTTTTTGAGACAAGGTCTCACTCTTTTGCCCAGGCTGGAGTGCAGGGGCGCAATCTCGGCTCCATGCAACCTCCACCTCCCTGGTTCAAGCAATTCTTCTGTCTCAGCCTCCCAAGTAACTGGGATTACAAGCACACTCCCGAGTAACTGGGATTACAGGCACACACCACTATGCCCGGCTAAACTTTGTATTTTTAGTAGAGACAGGGTCTCACCATGTTGGCCAGGCTGGTCTTGAACTCCTGACTTCAAGTGATCTGCCCACCTCAGCCTCCCCAGCTTGCTGAGATTACAGGCATGAGCCACTGCGCCTGGCCTCTGTGTATTAGGTTTTGATGTTTTTTAATACATTCTTTCTTTTCTATAATCTTCTATAGTGAACTCCTGTTCACAGTTACCTTCTCATACTCAAAATCATAACAGGGGTTATTTAGAATTATCCATCACAAACAGATTGGAGAAAGGCATCCTGTGGCTAGAGAGATAATCTTTACACAGGGACCCCGAGGCTGAGTGCATAAGTTCAAGAACAGTATGAGGGGAAAATAGAGCACCAAGATGATGAGTGATCAAAAGATGGGGAAAAAAGGCCCCACATCAGGGAATATACGGAATTGACAGAAACAAGCAGACAAGTGCAGGGACCTCTAGCACAGAATCCAAAGAAGTATGAAAACTACTATAAAATTCTACATTTAATAATTAAAGCCATCACAGGATATAAATAGGCATTTCATGCCCAAATGGCCATGGAATATGTGAAAAGACATTCAGTCTCACTAGCAATTAAGGGAATGCACATTAAATGTTAATGAGTTACCATTTCATATCGGTACATTTGATCAAAATATTAAAGTTGGGTAATACCAGTGCTGGTGAGGATGTGGAGCAACTGGAACTCTTCTAGACTGCTGGTAGGAATGAAAACTGACACAACAGCTTTAAAGAATAATTTGACAGTGTCCAAAAAAATTGCATATTATATATGCTAAGCATTTTACAAATGTTAACTCATTTAAACCTCATAACAATCCTATGAAGTATTTTTTTATTCCTATTTTACAGATGAGGAAACTGAGGCACAATTAGGTAGTCAAAGAATAAGACATTCATGTAAATGATAAATAGTATTCAGATTAGAGGCTTTCTCTGAGAAGATGGGAAAAGAAGGGGTTTAGGAAAGTACAGGAGGCACTTCAGTTATATATGTAATATCTTATTTTTTCTCCTGGAATGCCTTAAATATCTTATAATAAAAATTTAAAGATTGCACCCAGGCATAGTGGCTCACATCTGTAATCCCAGCACTTTGGGAGGCCGAGATGGGTGGATCACTTGAGGTTAGGAGTTTGAGACCAGCCTGGCCAACATGGCAAAACTCCGTCTCTACTAAAAATAAAAAAAAATTAGCTGGGCATCGTGGCGGGCACCTGTAATCCTAACTACTCAGGAGGCTCAGGCAGGAGAATCACTTCAGCCTGGAGGCGGAGGTTGCAGTAAGCTGAGATCGTGCCACTGCACTCCAGTCTGGGCAAGACAGTGACACTCTGTCTCAAAAAAAAAAGAAATTTAAAGATTGCCAGGTGCAGTGGTTCACACCTGTAATCCCAGCACTTTGGGGGTCCAAGGCAGGAGGATTGCTTGAACCCAGGAGTTCAAGACCAGCTTGAGCAATATGGTGAGACCCTTATCTCTACAAAAAAATTTAAAATTAGCCAGCCATTGCTGGGCGCAGTGGCTCACACCTGTAATCCCAGCACTTTGGGAGGCTGAGGTGGGCGGATCACTTACCTTCATGAGGTCAGGAGTTCGAGACTAGCCCGGCCAGCATGGTGAAACCCCATCTCTACCAAAAACATAAAACTCACTGGGCATAGTGGCACACGCCTGTAATCCCAGCTACTCAGGAGGCTGAAGTGGTAGAAGCACTTGAACCCGGGAGGCAGAGGTTGCAGTGAGCTGAGATCATGCCACTGTACTCCAGCCTGGATGATAAAACAAGACTCCATCTCAAAAAAAAAAAAAAAAATTTAGCCGAGCGTGATGGTGGCGCCTGTGGTCCCAGCTACTTGGGAGGCTGAGGTGGAAGAATTGCTTAAGCCCAGGAGGTCAAAGCTGCAGTGAGCTGTGATTGCACTACTGCACTCCAACCTGGGCAACAGAACAAGCCCCTTTCAAAAAAGAAGAAAAAAGATTAAAGCCATGTAAAAGTTAAATATAATACTATAATTTTTATCTTTCTAGTTATTTTGGAAAAACAAATTCGCATACCACGTTCTCTGTCTGTAAAAGCTGCAAGTGTTCTGAAGAGTTTTCTTAATAAGGTATAAATTGTGTATAAGAATATTTTGTGATTTGTCTCTTTCTGTATATATCAAACTGGTCAGTAGCGGTTTGGGAAATGTAAAAATCCAAAACAGTAGAGAATGTAACTTTTTCAGTTTGACCCAGAATTTGTCTCTTACCCAAAGAGTAATTGACAGCATTAGATCCTGAGATAAGTTAGTTGTCCTTTCCATTTTGGCAATAAAATTTACTCCCCAGCTATATATTACATAATTTTTGTGTGTGTGTAAATAATATATACCATATTCTCACATAGGGGAAGAGTTAATCTTTGGGTTTAGCCATAATTGTACTTTGAACTCTGTTTCCATTTTCTCTGTATCATTATCCATAGAATCTATTTATTACCATGTACTTTTTGAGCACGTGGGCCGCAGTGCTCCCTACAAATTCTCATGTCAAAAATGCTATAATTAGGTAAGATTCGGAAGAAATGAAATTCTGTCTTTGGCTCTTAAAAATGTGAACATCATTCGATTGTTTGTTGCTGTTGGTAGGCTAGAGGAGTTTTAGGATCTAGGAGTGTGGTCTTGGCAATTATAAATTCTACTTTAAAGAAATGGTATGATAGAAAGGTTGATGTACATTTACCTTCTAAGGTAAATAGATAAGATAATGAGTTTTAATAAAATAAGAAATTGACCCTTTTAAAAAATGAACAGTTTATGTGAGGAAAGATTTAAACTTGAAACCTAATTTTTCACATAGTGAAAAATGAAGGCAAGAGGTGTTGATATGCAAAATAAAATACCTTTTATCAGAAAGAAAAATGGGAACATATTCTCATTCATAGTGATGAATAAGCCAAGACTTTTTATAAATTGCAGGCTCCTTCTCAGTCCAGTGATTCAGATAATGGTTGTATCATTGTCTTACACAGGTGGTGGTTTGTTGCTATAATTGGGCATGGGGATTTTAAATTAAGCTAAAAACAAAATTCTCATGAAGTTTGGAGGTTTGCATGTTTTGACTCTCACACTAGGTCATGCCAAAGAAATGGCTAGGTGCTGTCAAATGATTCTGCTGTTCTCTTTTTCCTCCTGTTTTTCTTTAGCAAGGAATTGGTGATGATTCTCTGTTTTAATTACATGATGGGTGGAGAAAGTGCCTTGAGGAAATCTTACCTATCACAAGTTTCAAATAACTCAAGTTGTTCTGGAGTTGTACTTTCTAGAAATAAAAGGTAGACCATTCCAACTTCAGAAATAAGAGTATCATGTGAGGGCACAAAACACAGATCACAAAGGTGATTTATTTTAAAGCATGACATTCACCCAATTCTTGAAACATTTCTTTCACCATAGGACCCTAAGGAACGGTTGGGTTGTCATCCTCAAACAGGATTTGCTGATATTCAGGGACACCCATTCTTCCGAAATGTTGATTGGGATATGGTATGTAAATTTTGATTACTCAACTATTAGGTTTCATTATTATCTTGGGCCAATTTTTTGTTGTTGTTGTTCTGTTTGTTTTTAGACAGAGTCTTGCTCTGTCACCCAGGCTGGAGTACAATGGCACGATCTCAGCTCACTGCAACCTCCGCCTCGCGAGTTCAAGCAGTTCTGTCTCCGCCTCCCTAGTAGCTGGAATTACAGTCACTCACCACCATGCCCAGCTAATTTTTGTATTTTTAGTAGAGATGGGGGGGGTTTCACAATGTTGGCCAGGCTGGTCTCGAACTCCTGACCTCAGGTGATACACCCACCTCGGCCTCCCAAAGTGCTGGGATTACAGATGTGAGCCACCACACCCGGCCTATCTCGGGCCAAATTTTATTGTCTTAGCTAACATATCACAGCTTTAAAAACTTAAAACCACTTTCTAAACTGCTTTTTAGAAAACTTTTAAAACAAAAAAAAATTCAATTATTTATTTATTTATTTATTTTTTTTTTCTGAGACGGAGTCTCATTCTGTCACCCAGGCTGGAGTGCAGTAGTGTGATCTCTGCTCACTGCAACCTCCACCTCCTGGGTTCAAGCAATTCTACCTCAGCTTCCTGAGTAGCTGGGATTACAGGCACACGCCACCACGCCCAGCTAATTTTTGTATTTTTAGTAGAGACGGGGTTTCATCACGTTGGCCAGGCTAGTCTTGAACTCTTGACCTCAAGTGATCCACCCACCTCAGCCTCCCAAAGTGCTGGGATTCCAGGGGTGAGCCACCATGCCCAGCCAAAAAATTGAATATTAATGTAATAAAGCAGGTTGTAATGTTATTGAGGCCCATATCAATGTTTATACTTGTTTTTATTTTTTTAGGAGAAACAGTCTCACTCCATTGCCCAGGCTGTAGTGTAGCTCACGACAGCCTTGACTGAACTCCTGGGCTTAAGAGATCCTCCTGTGTAACTTCCCAAGTAGCTGGGACTACAGGCATAAGCCATGGTACCCAGCTAATTTTCTTTTTTTTTTTTTTTTGAGATGGTGTCTTGCTCTGTCTCCCAGGCTGGAGTGTAGTGGCACAATCTCAGCTCACTGCAACCTTCACCACCTGGGTTCAAGTGATTTCGCCTGTCTCAGCCTCCAGAGTAGCTGGGATTACAGGTGTGCGCCACTACGCCTGGCTAATTTCGGTATTTTTAGTAGAGACGAGGTTTAGCTATGTTGGCCAGGCTGGTCTTGAATCCCTGACCTCAGGTGATCTGCGCACCTTGGCCTCCCAAAGTGATGGGGTTACAGGTGTGAGCCACTGCACCCAGCCAATTTTTAATTTTTTTATAGAGATGGGATCTTGCTATGTTGTCTGGGCTGGTCTTGAACTCCTGGCCTCAAGTGATCCTCCCATCTCAACCTACCAAGCGGTTGGGATTATAGGCATGAGCCGCCATGCCCAGCTCATATTTGTAAATTATGTTCATCATTGCTAATATCATTGAACCATGCTTCAGGACTCACTTTAATAAGGTAAACAATGAGTGCAGAGGAGAACTGTAGAGGTGGAGTTTTTCTAAGAATACAGACTTGAGCTGTCATCCAGTATGTCTTTTCAGATGGAGCAAAAACAGGTGGTACCTCCCTTTAAACCAAATATTTCTGGGGAATTTGGTTTGGACAACTTTGATTCTCAGTTTACTAATGAACCTGTCCAGCTCACTCCAGATGACGAGTAAGTAATTCTGTACACTGAAATTTTTTTTTAAGTTCTTTGGAAATCCCATTTTTAGTGACTATGCAATGTTTCATTATCAGATTATACTATAATTTTTTTATTTTCTATTTTATTTCATTTTATTTTTTTTTGAGATGGAGTCTCGCTCTGTTGCCCAGGCTGGAGTGCAGTGGTGCAATCTCGGCTCACTGCAACCTCTGCCTCCCAGGTTCAAATGATTCTCCTGCCTCAGACACCCTGAGTAGCTGGTACTACAGGCGCGTGCCGCCACGCCCAGCTAATTTTTGTATTTTTAGTAAGGACAGAGTTTGCCATGTTGGCCAGGCTGATCTTGAACTCCGGACCTCAGGTGATCCACCCACCTTGGCCTCAAAGTGCTGGGATTACAGGCGTGAGCCACTGTGCCCGGCCTATACTATAATTTATACAACCATTCAGTTACTGGTATTTGTATCTACTGTACCATTATAAGTTTTAATAGTAACTGTCATTTTCTCCTTTGCTTTATAGTGCATTATCTTATTTTCACAACAACTTTGTAATCTAGTTACTGTCATCTTCGTTTTACAGATGAGGAAACCAAGGCTCAGAGAGGTTAAGCAAAGTTACACAGCTATCAGGTGGCAGAGTCAGGATTCAAACCCAAATCTGACTGACTAAGGCCTGTGCTCTTTCTACCACGCTGCACTGTTTCCCATTTGACAAGGACTGTCTTTGAGTTCCTGAGTATTGCCTTAAGATAGATTCCTAGAAAGAGAATTAGGTCAGAGGGTATTAACATTTTAAAGCTCTTGTATTGCCAAATTGCTTTTTTTAAGAAATTACATTGAGTTATTAAATCCAGCCATCAGTGATCTGGTATATTTTTTGTGCTTATACTTCATCTTTTAAACATGTAGTTTGGAATAATTGGGAGATATTTTGATTATTTACCTGTTGTTACAGATTCATTCTCTCTAATCTCAGGGAGGCCCTTATTGTTTGGCAGTCATTTCACTTCTATCTCATTTCTTACCACATTTCTCCCAGCACCTGCTCCAAACAGTCTCTTCATTTCAGAAGCCTTCAGTTCCACTCCTTTTTCCATCACTGTTAATGGATTAACCTTGTCTTAATTTGATGCAAGGACTGATAACCTCTCTGACGTGACCTTGCCTCCTTTCCAGCTGTCCCCAGACCACCTTGCATCTCAGAATTGCTTTCTAACTCTTTTCATCATTTTCTTATTCCCTACTCTTGGAAGACTCTCCTTTACAAGGGGTGTCCCTGCTATTTTCCTAGACCTGTTTCCTTAGTTTTCTCCAAGATTTCATTTTGTCAGTTATCTTTTTATTGGACCTTCTTTGATTTATTTTTTTCTGGCTTGTTTCCCTCTGTGTAAGCATGCTCAGATACTCTGATTTTTCCCCCTAACTCATTTTCCCTCTTTGAACAACCACGTTTTTCCTCATTTTCATTTCATCTTAAAGCCTCAAAAAAAAAAAAGTTAATAGATGTTCATGGTCAAAGAAAAATAAATACACAGCACCTCTAATCAAACTTCTTCAGACTAGTCAACATTGATTGTCTTGAATTTTTTTTTTTTTTTTTTTTACTGTCAACACTTCAACCCCTTACAACCGAACCTGTCCTCCAGCTTTTGAAGGTTGAATCAATTTCTTAATTTCTAAATTGTAAAGTATTTTGGGGTCAGTCCTCCTCTCCCTTGATGAATGTAAAGCATTTGGTACTCATGGCTTTGCCTTGGGTAGCACTGCCTATTCTGGTTCTGTTTCATCTCTGTGACTACTTTCCTCTCATGTGTTTTCCCTGTCCCCTTGAGACCAGGATGCTCCATGGTTCTGTTCATGACAGCCTTCTTTTTGCTATATGCAGTTTGTACCTTGGAGATTTCAGCCAGCCCTGTAGCATAGATACCAGCTAATTAAATGGCTCTCAGTTAAATGGCAAATGGTTATTGAGCAAAAGGTGTTATGCTAAATACTAGACATTCAAAGACAAGACAGTCTGATCTCCCCAAAAGCGTACTGTCTACTAGAGGAGAAAGATGTGTACCAAGTCATTATTTCTGACAGCATTGTGTATTAGAAGGAACACTGGATTTAATCAAAAGATAGGAGTTTGAATCCCGATGCCACCTCTTACCAGCTGGGTAACCTTGGATAGGAATTGCATAACTTCTCTGAGCCTGTTCTCAAATTGCCTACCTCATAAGGTTGCTGTGAAGAATAAATGCATGATGGTTTCTGAAGCACTTATCCCCTGCCGTTAGATCTCCTGAGCTGCATTTCTGTTTAACATGGCCCCCAGTTTGTCAGCCAAGCAGCTCAAATATATGAAGTCTAAAATGAAAGTAATGACCCTTTATGATCTCTTTCTATTGTTCTCAATCAGTTCCTTTTTTTTAGTTACCTAGTTCTGCTCATGGTGTGTCCCTGTTGTTCAGATTCCAGATGTCAGTGGTTGTGGACTCCTCCTTTTTCTTAACAGATTACATAATACCTGCAGCTGCCAAGTCTTTGTCTGTGTTTTCATTATTTCATCATTTACATCAGATCCTTCTTTTCTCTTCCCATTGACACACCCTAGTTCAGGCCTCATTCAAGTCATACCCAGAGTATTGTATCAGCCTCCTAATTGATCTTTACTCCTTCACTTTGCAACCTATTCTGTATGCCTTGTGAAGTACCACTCCAATTCTTGAACCCCTTTAATTAGAAACCTTCAGTAACTCCTTCATTGCCTATCAGGTAACATCTATCCTCTTGGCTAGCATTTAAGGCCTCCCCACATCTGCTCCAGCCTGACTTTCTAGCGATACCTCTCACCATAATACAAACAGTGTTCTGATCAGTCTTAGCTACTCACCATTCCCTAGTAGTATTATTGTCTCTGCTTCTGCCTGCTCATTCCTGTGTATCCCGCCTTCATTTTTACCTATTGAAATCTTCCCATCTTTCAGAGCCACCTCAGATGCAACCAGATCTTTGATGGATCCAGGTGAAACTCCTTGGTGTAAACATCACTGGCCTCTTTGATTTAGCCATTATTTTTCTTCAGCATCATCTAACACACTTCTATTCCTGTGCTCCACCCTAATTACTTGCATTTCCCAAGACCTACCACAGTCTTTCATCATTCCATTCATTAAGTGTTTGCAGAATGAATACTGCCTTCCTTGATTTCTCCAACTAGAAGTCACACCTTTCTTTAGAACCATGGTTAGAACAGGACTTAGCTTATTGTGTATAAAATTTAACAAGTACTGCTTTCTCTTCCAGTAGGAGTTACCTCCCTTCCTTGAAGGAAGGGACTGTATCCTCTGTAACTTTGTGCTTCTTAGTATGGCATAATACATTTATGTATTAAATATTTGATAGCACTACTCACTGTATATTAAAGTAGAAGCCCAGTGTAACAAAATGCCAACCTCTCGCCTCTCTGTGACCCATGATCTCCCTGCGGTGTTCTCTCCTCATTCCAGGTCTCTTAGTGTACTTGTTCCTATTGCCTTTTCCTTTTGGCTAACTTCTGGGCTACACTAACATCTGGCTGTTGAGGTGACTACTAAATTGAATGCTAATTCAAACCTGGATGTTCACCTGTAACTAGGAATGTTGTTCTGGTCAAAAGTTAAGATTAACTGGAATGGTGACAACTGGTGTCTTTTTTATTCGCAGTCCTCAGTTTTGAAGTCCTTTTTGGCTCTAAACTTGCTTGTGAGATTATCGGGGTTTTTTTAATTTTCAGTACTCCATTCTTGATTCGTCTAGAAAATCTGGGGGATTAATCTAAAAATTTATAGATTTCCTTTCAGTACAATTAGCCTAATTACTTGTTTTTTAATCTTATTTTACCATTTAAAGGTTGAAGAAATCTTGATTATGATGAAAATAAATTTATTTTTCTTTCAACAGTGACATTGTGAGGAAGATTGATCAGTCTGAATTTGAAGGTTTTGAGTATATCAATCCTCTTTTGATGTCTGCAGAAGAATGTGTCTGATCCTCATTTTTCAACCATGTATTCTACTCATGTTGCCATTTAATGCATGGATAAACTTGCTGCCAGCCTGGATACAATTAACCATTTTATATTTGCCACCTACAAAAAAACACCCAATATCTTCTCTTGTAGACTATATGAATCAATTATTACATCTGTTTTACTATGAAAAAGAAATTAATACTACTAGCTTCCAGACAATCATGTCAAAATTTAGTTGAACTGGTTTTTCAGTTTTTAAAAGGCCTACAGATGAGTAATGAAGTTATCTTTTTTGTTTAAAAAAAAAAAACACTGCATTAAAAAAGTATCTGTTGCATTAAGGCACATAGTGGGATTACATCATAAACCTCCCATAATTTTTGTCATTCTGTGTTAAATCATTTCAGGGTTTAATTTTGAAATAAAAGATTAATATAAAATGCAACAACTTTTTATATTACCTATTAGTTTTGGAGTTCTTTATGTTTAAAAATTCAGGTGTAAATTTTATTGCCTTGGATAAATAAATTATTGATCTTTTTTAAGGCAGCAGTTATTAAATTGGTAATAGAAGATGCTGCTTGCTTAGAATTGGGAAATTCAGCTGGGTGCAGTGACTCAATGCCTGTGATCCCAGTACTTTGGGAGGTTGAGGCGGGCAGATCACTTGAGGTCAGGAGTTTGAGATTGGCCTGGTCAACATGGTGAAATCCTGTCTCTACTAAAAATACAAAAATTAGCTGGGCATGGTGGCACATACCTGTAATCCCAGCTACTCGGGAGGCTGAAACAGGAGAATCGCTTGAACCCAGGAGATGGAGTTGGCAGTGAGCCAAGATTACTCCAGCCTGGGCAACAGTGAGTGAGACTCGGTCTCAAACAAAACAAAACAAAAACCAAATTGGGAAATTCTTCTTGAGTTAAAAAAGACACTTTTTATTATGAATCAGATTCCAAATCATTAACTATTTTTGCAAAACTGGCACAAGTGGTTTTTCTTTTTAAGTATATTAACGGGGTAGCTCCTGAGCCTATCCCTTTATTGGAAACTTTAACTGCAGTGTTAATATATACACTGCAAAAGACCAAGGATGCAGTTGAATGGAAAATTACTCAGTGTATAGAAAGGAAAAAAACCAGAAATTTAAAATAGATACAGAAGAGTACACTGGTAATATTTTTATTTCCTATTGGAGAGTGAATCCCCACAGTTGCTTTTTGTGACTTGATTCAAATGAGGCACTCATTATTGTTACCAAACTTGTAAAAGCATTCCATGTCTTCAGTGGAGGCAGAATGTATAATATTTTTTCCTTATAATTTAGCATACAGGAAAATTATTTATTTTTTAAGTAGGGTATCTTAATTATGCTCATTTCTTCCCCTAAACCATATTATCTATATGATTGGACCCTTTAGTGAAATCAGAAAAATAAAGTAGGCATGAATAAATGTTCAGGACACACACATACACTCACACACATCACAGTATCAGCTCTTCCAGTGAGTTTTTATTAACTAGATAACACATGTAATACATAGTAGAATACATTTCAGAGGCAGAGTTCCTCGGATTATTTTTTATGGATATTAGTGTTCAGCAGCTTATTATTTAAAGGGGTGCCAAATATAGCATCCTTCTGTTGTTTATTTTAAATATTTTTTTAATGAAAAGGGACTTAAAAAGTAAACATGATTATCTAAATTACTTAAAATTTTTTAATCTTAGTAAAACTTAATTTTAGGAAAGTTATCTAGTTTAAATTTCAAATGTTTTAAAATTTGTAGGCATTTAATAAATTATCTTTTTTTGGAGGGGTGGATGCTACATTTCATTGGAAATGTCATTTTTCCAAAGTTTCTAGCTGTGTACTCTCTTTCCTTCAAGTAACATAAGTCTGAAAGCAATGAAAACGTCAAAGGAAAATGTTTATATACATCCACATGTTTATTTAATATGTTTCTCTTAACACCTGAAACTTGTTTTAAAACAAAAAGCAGTATTCACTTCAAATCATAAACTTAGAATTCTGTATCTCATGTCAGAAATATGTTTATGGCCTTGCTTTTAAGTGGTGCTGTTTCCCATAGGGCATTAGTTCTCAGATTTGGGAATGTGAAATAATCACCTAGGAAGCTGGTTTAAAATGCACACTAGTGAGCCCACCTTAGACTTCTTTTGGGGCCTTCGACCTCACTTTGAGAAATACCTTCTTCAGGTTATTCTTTATGTTTGTCCTGTGGTTAAATATTAGAGTATTCATGATAAAACATTTTGAGAAGGGGTAAGCAGTGAGTTATTACCCACAATTTAAAGCAAATTTTGAATGAATCTTTAAGTTAGGTATCTACCTTCCCGCCAGCCCCCCAAAAAAACCTCTCAGTGGTTTCTATCAGTGTACAAAATGATGAGCATTTTTCTATGATGAGGTTTTAACCATTATTCAGGGTGGTCTTTTGTTTTTAAATCTTTTTTTAACAAGATTTACGGTGTGTATTTTATACAGAAATGCATTATAAATGTTTTTAATTGTGTTCTGTTTTTTGCAGTCTTTAAGTGCCATGCCAATTGTTCTTATATTCTATAGAGGTTCGCTCAAAATACTCAACAGGGGAATAGGCAGCGGACAGTCAGAATGGTTGGAATTTTGGCGTTCTAAGAAAAACTTTATTTTGCATAAGCATGTGGTCAGATCATTTTGTGCATATGCAGCCTGGATTGGATGTTAAGTAAATGCTTGTTCAGTGCCGGTACATTTACTTAAATCTGTTTTTATTTTTGTCATGTAGAATACTACTGTGGTCATCATAATGTAATCTGTATTTCTGTACCTTTTTTTTTTTTTTTTTACTTTGAAGTCTTTAAATAAAATGTATAATACCCATTGAGAGTGGATCATTTTTCATATGTAGTATGTCAGAAATTTGTATAAGAACAAAGATGCATCAAAATTTGTTCAAGAAAAAATGAAAATTTCAGAGTT
The DNA here is from genome assembly GCF_028858775.2 of Pan troglodytes. Lineage (NCBI taxonomy): Eukaryota > Metazoa > Chordata > Mammalia > Primates > Hominidae > Pan > Pan troglodytes. Next base: position 173,460,187 of record NC_086015.1, read on the forward strand.
TGGAATTTTGCTGTACTTAAAGCAGCATTCTGGTAGAACTGATGCTGTAGTATTTACATTTAATAATGTTACATTTAGCTGGACATAGTGGCTCACACAGCACTTTGGGAGACTGAGGTGGGAGGATCACTTGACCCTAGGAGTTTGAGTTCAGTCTGGGCAATATAGTGAGACCCCATCTCTACATACAGAAAAATAAGAAATTAGCCAGGCATGCCGGCAAAGTGCCTATAGTCCCAGGAGGCTGAGGTGGGAAGACTGCTTGAGCCCAGGAGGTTGTGGCTGCAGTGAACTATGATCATGCCACTGCACTCCAGCCTGGGCAACAAAGTGAGACCCTGTCTCTCAAAAAATTTTTAATGTTATATTTATTAATGTAGATATTATTAAAAATTAGGAATTAAAATATTCTCCATTGTTTTATTTATTTAGCAACAGGGTCTCAGTCACCCAGGCTAGAGTGCAGTGGCATGGTCATAGCTCACTAATAACCTTGAACTCATAGGCTCATGGGATCTTCAGCTTGGAGTAGCTGGGACTACAGGCATACACCACAGACACATGGCTATTTTTTTTTTTTTTTTTTTTTTTTTTGGTAGAGATGAGGTCTCGCTATGTTGCCAAGGCTGGTCTCAAACTCCTGGGCTCAAGTGATCCACTCAATTTGGCCTTCCACCACCACACCCAACCCTCTCCACTATATTTTTAACTCATCTTTCCATTCATCTCTTTTAATTGGAAAACAAATTAGTAAGACATCAGCTGATCATAGAACATTTTAACTGGTTTTAAAACTGAAGCAAGGCTGGACACAGTGGCTGACGCCTGTAATCCCTACACTTTGGGAGGCCAAGGTGGGTGGATCACCTGAGGTCAGGAGTTCGAGACCAGCCTGGTCAACATGATGAAACCCCGTCTCTACTAAAAGTACAAAAAATTAGGTGGGCACCTGTAATCCCAGCTACTCAGGAGGCTGAGGCAAGAGAAGCTTGAACCTGGGAGGCAAAGATTGCAGTGAGCCGAGATCGCGCCACTGCACTCCAGCCTGGGCAACAAGAGTGAAACTCTCAAAAAATAAATAGCGGGCGCGCTGGCTCACGCCTATAATCCCAGCACTTTGGGAGGCCGAGGCGGGCGGATCACGAGGTCAGGAGATCAATACCATTCTGGCTAACACAGTGAAACCCTGTCTCTACTAAAAATACAAAAAAAATTAGCTGGGTGTGGCGGCGTGCGCCTGTTGTCCCAGCTGCTGGGGAGACTGTGGCAGGAGAATAGCGTGAACCTGGGAGGCAGAGCTTGCAGTGATCCGAGATCGCGCCACTGCACTCCAACCTGGGTGACAGAGCAAGACTCTGTCTCAATAAATAAATAAGTAATAAGTAAAACCGAAGCAAATTTAAAGATTCAGAACAGATTATCTGTTCATGCTTTACAGTAATCTAAAATCTAATATTTCTTCTTTTTCAATTGTAACTAGTGTCCATATTGTAGCTAGTGTCTGTATAAACAGTGTGAGTGCCTTTACTTTCTTTTTTCTTTTCTGTCTTTTTTTTTTTTTTTTTTTTTTTTCGGTAGAGGCAGGATCTCACTGTTGTCCAAGCTGGCCTTGAACTCCTCCATCTTTCTGCCTGAGCCTCTCGAAGCACTGGGATTACAGGCATGAGCCACCATGCCCCATCTCTACTTCTTTTCTTGATTACAGGCATGAGCCACCGCACCCCGCCTTCCCAGATAGGATAAGTATTTTATCCTAATTTCAACTCTTGCTTAAAATGAAGTTCTAGGCAGTATTAAGAAAGTACTTTCCAGGCTATTCCCTGTATCACATCATAAATTTGGTGGTTTTCTGTGAGTTAGTAAAATCCTAAAACAGACTCCACAGAGGAACTTGAAGCTTTAGGGAAATTTTTCATTAAGGCATTCCATCACTGGGATAACCAGTTTCTCCCCGAAAGGTACAACCAGTCTCCAGTCCTTGAAATTCAACAGCTTGCTTTGTGGACAATGGCTAACAATGAGTCATTTGCTCTATCTGAAGGTCTCCCTTCCTAGATTTGCTCTTGTTTACTCTAGGACTTAAGGATCAGTTAAGAACCAGATGGCTGGGCGCAGTGGCTGACGCCTGTAATCCCAGCACTTTGGGAGGCCAAAGCAGGTGGATTGCTTGAGACTAGGATTTCGAGACCAGCCTGGGCAACATAGTGAAAGACCGTCTCTACAATTTGCTGGGCGTGGTGGCATATTCCTGTCATCCCAGCTGCTCGGGAGGCTGAGGTGGGAGGATTGCGTCAGCCCTGGAGGGTGAGGCTGCAGTGAGCACTCGAGTCTGGGTGACAAAGCAAGACACTTGTCTCAAAAAATAAAAATCTGAATAGTTTATATCCCTAGCTTATTCCAGAATATACTGGAATTTACTGTGCACGATGCTTAATAAGGCTAATAAAAACAACCTCTGCCCTTGATGTTAAACGTAGAAAACAGACATACTGAGATGTTCATCTCCACAATGAATAGTCCAGTGACAAAAGCCAAATAAATGCATGAAAATACACATTATGTAATCATGATGGTTCACTAATGAAACTTACAGGAATTTTATTTAACATTCTTTTGTAATTAATGCTGGACATCTTTCAGATTTATGGTAGATTCCACAGCTTTCTGGGTTTATATATACACAATAAGAATAGAATCTTTAGATCAATCTCTTAACATACACACTATGAGATTGTTTTTGGCTTTTGTGCTGAGAAATATGAATTGGATTTTGCCTGGGAATGGGAGAGCAGATTGTCAGCTGCTTCTGCTTAGATTAGATCTTTTACAGTCCATCTCTGAAATTTATAATTAAAATGAATCCAGCTCAGAATTTAAGAGTGATTTTTGTGGCAGTGCGATTCACTTTCATGTAACTTGTGCCTTACTGGTGTTGACATTTTATTTTTACTCCAATTACTATTTTTAGTATTTGTATGGATAAACAAATTATAAGTACCTAAGAATTAGTGGCTGTTTAATGTGATCTTTTACAAGATATCTGAAAATGAAAGCCCATGCCAGATGGATTCACTAGACTTGAGAGGGTTAAGTTTTCATCAACAATTTAGTTGGTCAGAAGCAAATTCCAATTGTTTAAGAAAGAGCCTGTTGAAACGCTCTAGCAAAATTTTTGAAAATTTAGATGCTTGGTTTTTTCCATAAAAGGGAAGTGCTGGGTGGTTTGTAGAGGTAGTGCCACATAACCAGATTTAAAACTTGCATGAGAGAAACTATCTGCAATGTGGGTGGCTACACTTGATGATTTTTACATTATTCATAATATATTTAGGAATAAAAACATATAAAGGAACTTAAATACAGAAAATACAGAAATTTAGTTCACATTTTATGGCCTTTTACAGAAAATTTTTAAGAAAAAAAATTTTTGAGGCAGTAGATTTTTATTTAAACAGCCAGATTTTTTCTTTTTCTTTTTTCTTCTTTTTTTTTTTTTTTTTTTTTTTTTTTTTTTTGAGACAGTAGTCTTGCTCTGTCACCCAAGCTGGAGTGCAGTGGTACGATCTCAGCTCACTGCAACCTCCGCCTCCCAGGTTCAGGTGATTCTCATGCTTCAGCCTCCCGAGGAGCTGGGATTACAGGAGTGTGCTACCACCCCCGCCTAATTTTTGTGTTTTTAGTAGAGACGGGATTTCACCATGTTGGCCAGGCTGGTCTTGAATTCCTGACCTTAAGTGATCCACCGCCTCAGCCTCCCAAAGTGCTGGGATTACAGGTGTGAGCTCCGCACCCAGCTCAGATTTTTTAATTTAAAGATCATGAAAGAACATGCATTTATGTACAGTTTGGCTCAAGTTTATCCAGTTAGAAAGTATTCATTTTCTAACAGGGAAATTTGAATCAGCGTGCTAAAGACTTGCTATCTTCCTAGATTATTTTATGTTTTAAATTTTAATTTATGTATTTATTGAGGGCCTTATAATGTGTCTAGCACTATGCTGATTCTGTAGGATTTGGGAAAATGTTAAATAATTTTTTGTGACAGAAGGAATAAATGCATTTCAGAAAAGTTGGCTTAAAGTTTAAAAAAAGGCCTGTGTGTATGTTATTCCTTTACTTAGAAGATATTTCCCATGATTAAAATAAAAATGAATGTTCTACCCCAATAGTGGGGAGTACGTGGTAAGGGGGCGGGGTAGGCCTGGTGGACTGCAGTGTGCCTGGTTGGCAGAATACTGATTCTATCTGCTTCACCACCACCAGGGGCCAGTCTCTTGCTATAATGAAGGTCAGAGTTACCAGCACCATAGCCCTCTGGAGGAGCCAGTGTATTCACTACAGGCCGGTTACCTAGAGGTTCCAGGATTTTATCAGTGCTGATCATGTGTATTTTAATTTTACGGAACTATTAAAAGTCAATATACCAGCCGGGCGCGGTGGCTCACGCCTGTAATCCCAGCACTTTGGGAGGCTGAGGCGGGCGGATTCCTTGAGGTCAGGGGTTTGAGACCAGCCTGGCTAACGTGGTTAAACCTCGTCTCTACAAAAATACAAAAACTATCCGGGTGTGGTGGTGCATGCCTTTTATCCCAGCTGCTTGGGAGGCCGAGGCAGGAGAATCGCTTGAACTGGGGAGATGGAGGTTGCAATAAGCTGAGATTGCACCACTGCACTGCAACCTGGGCGAGAGGGCGAAACTCCGTCTCAAAAAAAAAAAAAAAAGTCAATATACCCTTTGAACTGTTCTTCAGAACGCTCTAATATGTTATCAGGGAACCTGGAAGGTTTTGTACTAGAATTGCTCTGCCTACTTT